>NC_041388.1:11568554-11617979 GCF_002162155.2 Triticum dicoccoides
CATCTTCATCATCCCGGTGCTCTCCATGACGAGGATGGAGTAGTCCACCCTCAGGGCTGAGGGTATGTACCAGTAGCTATGTGTTTGATCTCTCTCTCTCTCTCTCTCTCTCTCGTGTTCTTGAGGTGATACGATCTTGATGTATCGCGAGCTTTGCTATTATAGTTGGATCTTATGATGTCCCCCCCCCCTCTACTCTCTTGTAATGGATTGAGTTTTCCCTTTGAAGTTATCTTGTCAGATTGAGTCTTTAAGGATTTGAGAACACTTTATGTATGTCTTGCATGGGATACCCATGGCGACAATGGGGTATTCTATTGATCCACTTGATGTATGTTTTGGTGATCAACTTGCGGGTTCCGTGACCTTGGGAACCTATGCATAGGGGTTGGCACACGTTTTCGTCTTGACTCTCCGGTGGGAACTTTGGGGCACTCTTTGAGGTTCTATGTGTTGGTTGAATAGATGAATCTGAGATTGTGTGATGCATATCGTATAATCATACCCATGGATACTTGAGGTGACATTGGAGTATCTAGGTGACATTAGGGTTTTGGTTGATTTGTGTCTTAAGGTGTTATTCTAGTACGAACTCTAGGGCTGTTTGTGACACTTATAGGAATAGCCCAACGGATTGATTGGAAAGAATAACTTTGAGGTGGTTTCGTACCCTACCATAATCTCTTCGTTTGTTCTCCACTATTAGTGAATTTGGAGTGACTCTTTGTCGCATGTTGAGGGATAGTTATGTGATCCAATTATGTTATTATTGTTGAGAGGACTTGCACTAGTTAAAGTATGAACCCTAGGCCTTGTATCCTAGCATTGCAATACCGTTTACACTCACTTTTACCATTCGTTACCTTGATGTTTTTATATTTTCAGAGTACAAAAACTATTATCTACCATCCATATACCACTTGTATCACCATCTCTTCACCGAACTAGTACACCTATACAATTTACCATTGTATTGGGTGTGTTGGGGACACAAGAGACTCTTTGTTATTTGGTTGCAGGGTTGCTTGAGAGAGACCATCTTCATCCTACGCCTCCTACGGATTGATAAACCTTAGGTCATCCACTTGAGGGAAATTTGCTACTGTCCTACAAACCTCTACACTTGGAGGCCCAACAACGTCTACAAGAAGAAGGTTGTGTAGTAGACATCAAGCTCTTTTCTGGCGCCGTTGCCGGGGAGGTGAGTGCTTGAAGGTATATCTTTAGATCTTGCAATCAATTCTTTTAGTTTCTTGTTTTATCACTAGTTTAGTTTATAAAAGAAAATTACAAAAAAATGGAATTAAGTTTGCCTCATACGCTTCATCTTTTTAATATCTTTCGTGAGTATGATGGAAAGGAAAATTGTGCCAAAGTGTTAGAAGAAGAATGCATTAAAATGTTTGGCACTAAAGATTTGAATGATGAGCATGATTGCAATGTTTTTAGTATGAACTCCTTGAATATCCATAGTACTAATGATGATTGCACTAGTTATGATGAAAATGTCTCCTATAAACATGTCAATTTTTGTGGAGTGCATTGGGTTTGCAAGTATACACCAAATAGGGAAGATAGATATTGCAAGAGGCATAAGCATTTTGAAACTAAATGGTTGCAAGAAAGGCTAGAAGTTTGTGCTGAAAATTTAAATTTTCTTAGCCGTACTTGTGAACTTTTCAATGAACATGATCATTTCAGTACCCAATGCGAATTGTTTCATGATTGTATCGTATCCAAAAATTGTGATAGCTTGATTTCCCTTGCACATCATAATGAACTTAATTTGCTCTCGTGTTATGAAGAAATGAAACGTATAACTAAGGATATTCCAGAATTTTCCCTTGGTAGAGTTCTTCATTTTGATCTAGAGGAAATTTATATGTATTGTGCGGTGAGTTGTATTGAAAATCCTTAAATTGCCAACTACATAAAGAAAATAAAACAAATAGAAGATGAAGAGAATACTAATGAAAGGGAAGAGACTTCCCAATACCCTCCTATTATTTCTTATGATGAATCAAGTAACGAGGAGGAGCCTTCTATTCAGTCAATCTCATTAATAAGGAGCTCCAAAAAGAGGATTGAACCCACACATGGTGTGGTGAAGAAGAAGAAAAGAAAAAGGAAGAGAGGTAAAAAGATATCTCTCCCAAATAATGCTGCTCCTATTACTATTGTGCCTCAGGAAAATATAATTGTGGAAGATAATGATACTTCTTACGATCTTGAAAATCTTTTTGGCACTTGCTTGGAAGAATATGATAATTGCTATACTATTGGTGCTATCCATACTATTAATGAAGAGAGTGATTATGCTTATGATATGAAAAGGCCCAAGCTTGGGGATGCTACGTTTAATGAAGATGATATTTTTAGTCTCCCAAGTTTTGATATGCAAATTTATAATGATGATAGCATGCCTCCTACTTATGATGATTATTGTGATGATACTTATGCTATAAAAAGTAGTGATTATATTTATAAAACTTGTCATGATTATGATTACCCTTTTTCTGAACATTACTCTTTTAATGTGGAAACAATTTATAGTATTCGAGTCTCTTATGATACTCCCACTATTCCGAATGAGAAGAAATTTGCTTATGTGGAGAGTAATAAAATTTATATGCATGTAGATCATGAAAAGAATGCTTTAGGTGCTGGTTATATTGTTGAATTCATTCATGATGCTACTGAAAATTATTATGAGGGAGGAATATATGCTTGTAGAAATTGCAATAATATCAAGTTCCCTCTCTATGTGCTTAAAATTTTGAAATTATGCTTGTTTTACCTTCCTATGCAAGTTGATTCTTGTTCCCACAAGTTGTTTGCTCACAAAATCCCTATGCATAGGAAGTTGGTTATACTTAAATGTGCTAGTCATATTCTTCATGATGCTCTCTTTATGTTTCAATTCTTATCCATTATGTGAGCATCATTGAAATCATCATGCCTAGCTAGGGGCGTTAAACGATAGCGCTTGTTGGGAGGCAACCCAATTTTATTTTTGTTCCTTGCTTTTTGATCCTGTTTAGCAATAAATAATTTATCTAGCCTCTGTTATGATTGAGTTTTCATGTTTTAATTAGTGTTTGTGCCAAGTAGAACCGTTGGGAAGACTTGGGAAAAGTCTTATTGATCTTCTTGTAAAAAACAGAAACTTTAGTGCTCACGAGAATTGCTACCATTTTTATTTGGAGAGTGTTATTGTGACGCCCCCGATTCAATCGTACACTAATCATGCACGCAAACGTGTACGATCAAGATCAGGGACTCACGAGAAGATATCACAACACAACTCTAAAAATAAAATAAGTCATATAAGCATCATAATACAAGCCAGGGGCCTTGAGGGCTCGAATACAAGTGCTCGATCATAGACGAGTCAACGGAAGCAACAATATCTGAGTACAGACATAAGTTAAACAAGTTGCCATAGATGGCTAGCACAAACTGGGATACAGATCGAAAGAAGCGTAGGCCTCCTGCCTGGGATCCTCCTAACTACTCCTGGTCGTCGTCAGCGGCCTGCACGTAGTAGTAGGCACCTCCAGTGTAGTAGGAATCATCGTCGACGGTGGCGTCTGGCTCCTGGACTCCAGCATCTGGTTGCGACAACCAGAAAGAAAGGAAAGGGGGAAAAGGGGGGAGAAAGCAACCGTGAGTACACATCCAAAGTACTCGCAAGCAAGGAACTACACTACATATGCATGGGTATATGTGTAAGGAGGCCATATCAGTGGACTGAACTGCAGAAAGCCAGAATAAAAGGGGGATAGCTAGTCCTATCGAAGACTACGCTTCTGGCAGCCTCTGTCTTACAGCATGTAGAAGAGAGTAGACTGAAGTCCTCCAAGTAGCATCTCCAGTAGCATCGCATAGCATAATCCTACCCGGCGATCCTCTCCTCGTCGCCCTGTGGAAAAGTGATCACCGGGTTGTATCTGGCACTTGGAAGGGTGTGTTTTATTAAGTATCCAGTTCTAGTTGTCATAAGGTCAAGGTACAACTCCAAGTCGTCCTGTTACCGAAGATCACGGCTATTCGAATAGATTAACTTCCCTGCGGGGGTGCACCACATAACCCAACACGCTCGATCCCATTTGGCCGGACACACTTTCCTGGGTCATGCCCGGCCTCGGAAGATCAACACGTCACAACCCCACCTAGGCCTAACAGAGAGGTCAGCACGCCGGTCTAACTCCTATGGCGCAGGGGTCTGGGCCCATCGCCCATTGCACACCTGCATGTTGCGTGGGCGGCCGAAAGCAGAACTAGCCCCCTTAATACAAGAGCAGGCTTACGTTCCAATCCGGCGCGCGCCGCTCAGTCGCTGACGTCTAGAAGGCTTCGGCTGATACCACGACGCCGGGATACCCATAACTACTCCCGCGTAGATGGTTAGTGCGTATAGACCAAATGGCCAGACTCAGATCAAATACCAAGATCTCGTTAAGCGTGTTAAGTATCCGCGAACGCCGAACATGGCCAGGCCCACCTGTCTCCTAGGTGGTCTCAACCTGCCCTGTCGCTCTGCCACAAAGTAACAGTCGGGGGCCGTCGGGAACCCAGGCCCACCTCTACCGGGATGGAGCCACCTGTCCTTTCAGCCCCCCCATCAGAATCACTTGCGGGTACTCATCGAGCTGACCCGACTTTAGTCACCATCTGTATAGTATGTATGTATGTATAGTATATACCCGTGATCACCTCCCGAGTGATCACGGCCCAATAGTATAGCAAGGCAGACTGACAAGAATGTAGGGCCAATGATGATAAACTAGCATCCTATACTAAGTATTTAGGATTGCAGGTAAGGTATCAACAGATGTAGCAACAATGTCAGGCTATGCATCAGAATAGGATTAACGGAAAGCAGTAGCATGCTACACTACTCTAATGCAAGCAGTATAGAGGAGAATAGGCGATATCTGGTGATCAAGGGGTGGGCTTGCCTGGTTGCTCAGACAAGGAGGGGTCGTCGGTGACGTAGTCGACCATAGGGGCATCAGCATCGTCACGGGGTCTACCGGAGAGAAGAGGGGGGAGAAACAGTAAATACATAGCAAGCAAGTGCATAACAGTACAATAAGCAGAGCTAGACGTGTTCTAACGCGGTATGAGGTGATACCGGTGAAGGGGGGAAACATCCGGGAAAGTATCCCCGGTGTTCCGTGTTTCCGGACAGATGAACCGGTGGTGAAATGTTGCAGGTTCACTATGCTAGGGACGCGTGGCGGACGAACAGGCTGCGTTTTCGGGTTCGTCTCGTCGTTCTGAGCAACTTTCATGTAAAAAGTATTTTCATCCGAGTTACGGATTAAAAGATATGATTTTCTAAAGATTTAACTCATTTTCAGGAATTTAATTAATTATTTAAATCCAACATTATCCAGAATAGTAAATGGTGACGTCAGCATGACATCATAGTGATGTCAGCATGTCAACTGGTCGGTTGACCAGTCAAACCAGACAGGTGGGTCCAGTGGGACCCACATGTCATTGACAGGGTACTAACAGAGTTTTTAAAACTAACTAAATAGGTTAATTAGCAGGTAGGGCCCAGTAGTCAGTGAGAGATTAGGTTTTAATTAATTTATTTAATTAATTAGCAGTTTATCTATTTGTTTTTATTTGTTTTATGACATGGGGCCCGCATGTCAGTGGCAGTAGCTGCCACGTCAGCAGTTGACTGGGTCAACCCAGTCAACTAGGACCCGCAGGGCCCACTGGCAGTGGCCCTGGGGTGGCCCCAGGCTAACCACGTAGGCGACGGCCGGCGTTTAGCCGTCGGCGACGTCAGAACGCGGCGGGGGCACCCGGGCCTCGTTGGGATTTCGCTACACGGCGTCGTTCGGCGCGCAGCTTGGTCTAATCGAACGGCCACTCGATGCCGCGTCGAGTGGGGGTGGTGGTATGGCCGGACTTGGCCGGAATCGGCACCGGCGACGAGCAGAGGCGGCGGCGTCGTTCGGGACAACATTGGGATCGCGCTAGGAAGCACCAAACCACGTGCAACAACTTGCGTTCGAACCGCAGAGGCATTCCGTGTCGTTTGGCGGTGGCGCTGGACCAAATGGCTACCGGAAACACGGCCGGCAACGAGCTTTGGCGGCAGCGCGCTCGGGACGTCGATGGAAACTACGCTAGGAGGCACGGGGAGGTGTGCGTGTCTGTGCGTTGGGTTCCTGAAAGCACAAGGAACACGATGTCGTGCTCACGGGAGCACGACGGAGATCATGGCCACGGCGGCGAGGCGATCCGCGGCGACGTGCTCACGGCAACGGCGATGGGGCAGCTACTGTGCGCGAGGGGGCTAACGAAGATGGCCGGGAGATGGGGAGCTCACCGTGCGGCACGCAAGATGGCCCTTGGGTGGCTCACGGTGAGCTCCCCATCTCCTGGCCATCTTCGTTAGCCCCCTCGCGCACAGTAGCTGCCCCGTCGCCGTTGCCGTGAGCACGTCGCCGCGGATCGCCTCGCTGCTGTGGCCATGATCTCCGTCGTGCTCGCGTGAGCACGACATCGTGTTCCTTGTGCTTTCAGGAACCCAACACACACATGCACACACCGCCCCGTGCCTCCTAGCGTAGTTTCCATCGATGTCCCGAGCGTGCTGCCGCCAAAGCTCGTCGCCGGCCGTGTTTCCGGTAGCCATTTGGTCCAGCGCCACCGCCAAACGACGCGGAATGCCTCTGCGGTTCGAACGCAAGTTGTTGCGTGCGGTTTGGTGCTTCCTAGCACAATCCCGATGTTGTCCCGAACGACGCCGCCGCCTCTGCTCGTCGCCGGTGCCGATTCCGGCCAAGTCCGGCCATACCACCACCCCCACTCGACGCGACATCGAGTGGCCGTTCGATTAGACCAAGCTGCGGCCGAATGACGCCGTGTAGCGAAATCCCGACGAGGCCCGGGTGTCCCCGCCGCGTTCTGACGTCGCCGGCGGCTAAACGCCGGCCGTCGCCTACGTGGTTCGCCTGGGGCCACCCCAGGGCCACTGCCAGTGGGCCCTGCGGGTCCTAGTTGACTGGGTTGACCCAGTCAACTACTGACGTGGCAGCTACTGCCACTGACATGCGGGCCCCATGTCATAAAACAAATAAAAACAAATAGATAAACTGCTAATTAATTAAATAAATTAATTAAAACCTAATCTCTCACTGACTACTGGGCCCTACCTGCTAATTAACCTATTTAGTTAGTTTTAAAAACTCTGTTAGTACCCTGTCAATGACATGTGGGTCCCACTGGACCCACCTGTCTGGTTTGACTGGTCAACCGACCAGTTGACATGCTGACATCACTATGATGTCATGCTGACATCATCATTTACTATTCTGGACAATGTTGGATTTAAATAATTAATTAAATTCCTGAAAATGAGTTAAATCTTTAGAAAATCATATCTTTTAATCCATAACTCGGATGAAAATACTTTCTACATGAAAGTTGCTCAGAACGACGAGGCGAACCCGGAAACGCAGCCCGTTCGTCTGCCACGCGTCCCTAGCATAGTTAACCTGCAACATTTCACCACCGGTTCATCTGTCCGGAAACACGGAACACCGGGGATACTTTCCCGGATGTTTCCCACCTTCACCGGTATCACCTCATCCCGCGTTAGAACACGTCTAGCTCTGCTTGTTGTACTGTTATGCACTTGCTTGCTATGTATTTACTGTTTCTCCCCCCTCTTCTCTCCGGTAGACCCCGTGACGATGCTGATGCCCCTATGGTCGACTACGTCACCGACGACCCCTCCTTGTCTGAGCAACCAGGCAAGCCCACCCCTTGATCACCAGATATCGCCTATTCTCCTCTATACTGCTTGCATTAGAGTAGTGTAGCATGTTACTGCTTTCCTTTAATCCTATTCTAATCCATAGCCTGACATTGTTGCTACATCTGTTGATACCTTACCTGCAATCCTAAATACTTAGTATAGGATGCTAGTTTATCATCATTGGCCCTACATTCTTGTCAGTCTGCCTTGCTATACTATTGGGCCGTGATCACTCGGGAGGTGATCACGGGTATATACTATACATACATACATACTATACAGATGGTGACTAAAATCGGGTCAGCTCGATGAGTACCCGCAAGTGATTCTGATGGGGGGCTGAAAGGACAGGTGTCTCCATCCCGGTAGAGGTGGGCCTGGGTTCCCGAAGGCCCCCGACTGTTACTTTGTGGCGGAGCGACAGGGCAGGTTGAGACCACCTAGGAGACAGGTGGGCCTGGCCATGTTCGGCGTTCGCGGATACTTAACACGCTTAACGAGATCTTGGTATTTGATCTGAGTCTGGCCATTTGGTCTATACGCACTAACCATCTACGCGGGAGTAGTTATGGGTATCCCGGCGTCGTGGTATCAGCCGAAGCCTTCTAGACGTCAGCGACTGAGCGGCGCGCGCCGGATTGGAACGTAAGCCTGCTCTTGTATTAAGGGGGCTAGTTCTGCTTTCGGCCGCCCACGCAACGTGCAGGTGTGCAATGGGCGATGGGCCCAGACCCCTGCGCCATAGGAGTTAGACCGGCGTGCTGACCTCTCTGTTAGGCCTAGGTGGGGCTGCGACGTGTTGATCTTCCAAGGCCGGGCATGACCCAGGAAAGTGTGTCCGGCCAAATGGGATCGAGCGTGTTGGGTTATGTGGTGCACCCCTGCAGGGAAGTTAATCTATTCGAATAGCCGTGATCTTCGGTAACAGGATGACTTGGAGTTGTACCTTGACCTTATGACAACTAGAACTGGATACTTAATAAAACACACCCTTCCAAGTGCCAGATACAACCCAGTGATCGCTTTTCCATAGGGCGACGAGGAGAGGATCGCCGGGTAGGATTATGCTATGCGATTCTACTAGAGATGCTACTTGGAGATGCTACTTGGAGGACTTCAGTCTACTCTCTTCTACATGCTGCAAGACAGAGGCTGCCAGAAGCGTAGTCTTCGATAGGACTAGCTATCCCCCTTTTATTCTGGCTTTCTGCAGTTCAGTCCACTGATATGGCCTCCTTACACGTATACCCATGCATATGTAGTGTAGTTCCTTGCTTGCGAGTACTTTGGATGAGTACTCACGGTTGCTTTCTCCCCCCTTTTCACCCTTTCCTTTCTTTCTAGTTGTCGCAACCAGATGCTGGAGTCCAGGAGCCAGATGCCACCGTCGACGATGATTCCTACTACACTGGAGGTGCCTACTACTATGTGCAAGCCGCTGACGACGACCAGGAGTAGTTAGGAGGATCCCAGGCAGGAGGCCTACGCTTCTTTCGATCTGTATCCCAGTTTGTGCTAGCCATTTATGGCAACTTGTTTAACTTATGTCTGTACTCAGATATTGTTGCTTCCGCTGACTCATCTATGATCGAGCACTTGTATTCGAGCCCTCGAGGCCCCTGGCTTGTATTATGATGCTTGTATGACTTATTTTATTTTTAGCGTTGTGTTGTGATATCTTCCCGTGAGTCCCTGATCTTGATCGTACACGTTTGCGTGTATGATTAGTGTACGATTGAATCGGGGGCGTCACAGTTATTTAGTTAATTATTTTTGCAGATGATCAATAGATAAATTCCTCACGTCCAACAATTTATTTTAGAATTTTATGAGTTACAGAAGTATACGTTTCATTCACATTACTATAGACTGTTCTGTTTTTGACAGATTCTGTTTTCTATGTGTTGTTTGCTTATTTTGATGAACCTATGAGTAGTACGGGAGGGTATGAACCATAGATAAGTTGGAATACAGTAGATATTACACCAATATGAATTTAGAATGAGTTCATTACAGTACCTTTTGACGGTGATTTGCTTTCTTATACTAATGGAGCTTACGAGTTTTCTGTTAAGTTTTGTGTTGTGAAGTTTTCAAGTTTTGGGTAAAGATTCGATGGACTATGGAATAAGGAGGCGCAAGAGCCTAATCTTGGGGATGCCCAAGGCACCCCAAGGTAATATTCAAGGACAACCAAGAGCCTAAGCTTGGGGATGCCTCAGAAGGCATCCCCTCTTTCGTCTTCGTTCATCGGTAACTTTACTTGGAGCTATATTTTTATTCACCACATGATATGTGTTTTGCTTGGAGCGTCAATTCATTTTATTTAGTTTTTCTTGCTGCTTGAATAAAATACCAAGATCTGAAATTATTAAATGTTAGAGAGTCTTCACATGGTTGCATAATTATTCGACTACTCCTTCATCTTCACTTATATCTTTTGGAGTAGTTTGTCATTTGCTCTAGTGCTTCACTTATATCTTTTAGAGCACGGTGGTGGTTTTACTTTATAGAAATAGATGAACTCTCATGCTTCACTTATATTATTTTGAGAGTCCTTTATAAAAGCATGGTAGTTTGCTTTGGTTATGAAACTAGTCCTAATATGATGGGCATCCAAGAGGGATATAATAAAAACTTTCATATAGAGTGCATTGAATACTAAGAGAAGTTTGATACTTGATGATTGTTTTGAGATATGGAGATAGTGATATCAAAGTTGTGCTAGTTGGGTAGTTGTGAATTTGAGGAATACTTGTGTTGAAGTTTGCAAGTCCCGTAGCATGCACATATGGTAAACATTGTGTAACAAATTTGAAACATGAGGTGTTATTTGATTGTCTTCCTTATGAGTGGCGGTCGGGGACGAGCGATGGTCTTTTCCTACCAATCTATCCCCCTAGGAGCATGCGCATAATACTTGGTTTTTGATGACTTGTAGATTTTTGCAATAATTATGTGAGTTCTTTATGACTAATGTTGAGTCCATGGATTATACGCACTCTCACCCTTCCATCATTGCTAGCCTCTTCGGTACCGTGCATTGCCCTTTCTCACTTTAAGAGTTGGTGCAAGCTTCGCCGGTGCATCCAAACCCCGTGATATGATACGCTCTGTCACACATAAACCTCCTTATATCTTCCTCAAAATAGCCACCATACCTACCTATTATGGCATTTCCATAGCCATTCCGAGATATATTGCCATGCAACTTTCCACCATTCCGTTTATCATGACACGTTCATCATTGTCATATTGCTTAGCATGATCATGTAGTTGACATAGTATTTGTGGCAAAGCCAATTTTCATAATTATTTCATACATGTCACTCTTGGTTATTTGCATATCCCGGTACACCGTCGGAGGCATTCATATAGAGTCATATCTTGTTCTAGTATCGAGTTGTAATCTTTGAGTTGTAAATAAATAGAAGTGTGATGATCATCATTAATAGAGCATTTTCCCAAAAAGAAGAAAGGCCAAATAAAAAAATAGAAAGGCAAAAAAAAAGGGGCAATGCTACTATCCTTTTTCCACACTTGTGATTCAAAGTAGCACCATGATCTTTATGATAGAGAGTCTCTTGTTTTGTCACTTTTATTTACTAGTGGGAAATTTTCATTATAGAACTTGGCATGTATATTCCAACAATGGGCCTCCTCAAGTGCCCTAGGTGTTCGTGAGCAAGCAAGTTGGATGCACGCCCACTTAGTTTCTTTTTGAGCTTTCATACATTTATAGCTCTAGTGCATCCGTTGCATGGCAATCCCTACTCCTTGCATTGACATCAATTGATGGGCATCTCCCTAGCCCATTGATTAGCCGCGTCAATGTGAGACTTTCTCCTTTTTGTCTTCTCCACATAACCCCCCATTATATTCTATTCCACCCATAGTGCTATATCCATGGCTCACGCTCATGTATTGCATGAAAGTTGAAAAAAGTTTGAGATTACTAAAGTATGAAACAATTGCTTGGCTTGTCATCGGGGTTGTGCATGATGAGAGCATTCTTGTGTGACGAAAATGGAGCATGACCAAACTATATGATTTTGTAGGGATGAACTTTCTTTGGCCATGTTATTTTGAGAAGACATGATTGCTTAGTTAGTATGCTTGAAGTATTATTATTTTTATGTTAATATTAAAATATTTCTTGAATCTTATGGATATGAACATTCATGCCACAATAAAGAGAAATACTTAGAGAAATATGTTAGGTAGCATTCCACATCAAAAATTCTGTTTTTATCATTTACCTACTTGAGGACGAGCATGAATTAAGCTTAGGGATGCTGATACGTCTCCAACGTATCTATAATTTTTGATTGTTCCATGCTATTATATTATCAACCTTGGATGTTTTATATGCATTTATATGCTATTTTATATGATTTTTGGGACTAACCTATTAACCTAGAGCCCAATGCCAGTTTCTATTTTTTCCTTGTTTTAGGGTTTCGAAGAAAAGGAATATCAAACGGAGTCCAAACAAAATGAAACCTTCATAAACGTTATTTTTGGAAAGAAAGCAATACAGGAGACTTGGAGTGCATGCCAGGGGATCAATGAGGAAGCCACGAGGCAGGGGGCGCGCCCACCCCCCTGGGCGCGTCCTCCACCCTCGTGGGCCCCTCGTGGCTCCCCTGATGCATTTCTTCCGCCTCTATATATATCCATATACCCTAAAACTATCTGGGAGCACAATAGATCAGGAGTTCCGCCGCCAGAAGCCTCTGTAGCCATCGAAAACCAATCTAGACCCGTTCCGGCACCCTGCCGGAGCGGGGAATCCCTCTCCGGTGGCCATCTTCATCATCCTGGCGCTCTCCATGACGAAGAGGGAGTAGTCCACCCTCAGGGCTGAGGGTATGTACCAGTAGCTATGTGTTTGATCTCTCTCTCTCTCTCGTGTTCTTGAGGTGATACGATCTTGATGTATCGCGAGCTTTGCTATTATAGTTGGATCTTATGATGTTTCTCCCCCTCTACTCTCTTGTAATGGATGGAGTTTTCCCTTTGAAGTTATCTTGTCGGATTGAGTCTTTAAGGATTTGAGAACAGTTGATGTATGTCTTGCTTGGGATACCCGTGGTGACAATGGGGTATTCTATTGATCCACTTGATGTATGTTTTGGTGATCAACTTGCGGGTTCCGTGACCTTGGGAACCTATGCATAGGGGTTGGCACACGTTTTCGTCTTGACTCTCCACTCGAAACTTTGGGGCACTCTTTGAGGTTCTATGTGTTGGTTGGATAGATGAATCTGAGATTGTGTGATGCATATCGTATAATCATACCCACGGATACTTGAGGTGACATTGGAGTATCTAGGTGACATTAGGGTTTTGGTTGATTTGTGCCTTAAGGTGTTATTCTAGTACAAACTCTAGGGCTGTTTGTGACACTTATAGGAATAGCCCAACAAATTGATTGGAAAGAATAACTTTGAGGTGGTTTCGTACCCTACCATAATCTCTTCGTTTGTTCTCCGCTATTAGTGACTTTGGAGTGACTCTTTGTTGCATGTTGAGGGATAGTTATGTGGTCCAATTATGTTATTATTGTTGAGAGGACTTGCACTAGTGAAAGTATGAACCCTAGGCCTTGTTTCCTAGCATTGCAATACCGTTTACGCTCACTTTTACCATTCATTACCTTGCTGTTTTTATATTTTCAGATTACAAAAACTATTATCTACCATCCATATACCACTTGTATCACCATCTCTTCGCCGAACTAGTGCACCTATACAATTTACCATTGTATTGGGTGTGTTGGGGACACAAGAGACTCTTTGTTACTTGGCTGTAGGGTTTCTTGAGAGAGACCATCTTCATCCTACGCCTCCTACGGATTGATAAACCTTAGGTCATCCACTTGAGGGAAATTTGCTACTGTCCTACAAACCTCTGCACTTGGAGGCCCAACAACGTCTACAAGAAGAAGGTTGTGTAGTAGACATCACCCGCTGCCACAGGAGGGTAGGATAAAAGATGTCATGCAAGTTCTTTTCCATAAGCATGTATGACTATATACAGAATACATGCCTACATTACATTGATGAATTTGAGCTAGTTCTGTGTCGCTCTAGGTTATAACTGCTACATGATGAATATCATCCAATACAATTATCATGACCGATCCAATGCCTATGAGCTTTTCACATATTGATCTTTGCTAAGTTACTTTTGTCATTGATGCTGTTACAATCACTACAAAACTATTACCATTACTATTGCTACTGCTACCATTACTATCATACTACTTTGCTACTAAAGACTTTTCTGCAGATATTAAGTCTTTTAGGTGTGGTTGAATTGACAACTCAACTGCTAATACTCGTGTTTATGGAAAACTCATATTCATAGTTAAGAGTTTATATTCCATGCTATAACTGCTATGATCCTGGAATATGTGATTCCGTGGAAAACTCATATGCACATGTGGAATGATAAACGGTAACAATAGGTTTCCGGCCTCGCCTCTAAGACTAACTCAAGTGTTGTTGGTGATCACGTTTTCTGAATCTTAGGATATCGTTTGAAGTGTTAAACGATAGCCCTAAAATAGCTTTGAGATTATGATGTCGGAAGAACAATCATATTGAGTCGACCCAATACTTGTCTGTTATACTATGAGAGCATCTCGATCACTTCCTATCAGACAGTGGGCTTTGGGGTTGCACAAACGTCATCTATAACAAGGTGATCATAATGACAACTTTCAGGCACACTGGAAAGTTTGAGAAGTGGCCGGATAGATCGGCAGTGGGATTTGCTCCTCCGACGATGGAGAGATATTCTTAGGGCCCTCTCAGTGTGATGACATCCATCATCGCCTGCCCAGACATAGGTGACCACGTCAAGGGGATGCAAGAAACATGTCAAAAAGAAAGAAGAACAAAACCGGTAATGGGAGCAATGGTATAGTGAGCATGGTGATGACTTAGGAGGATACAGATGCACACTGGGTTTGTAAACTATCGCGAAGCAAAGGGAACATCACATGATAACCAAAGGTTCACTTGAATAGCATTCGTGTAATCATAGGGACCGATATGGATGTCCACAGTTCCGCTATCAGTCATTGAACGAAGGGGTTTCGTTCATGTATATGATTTTACTGAACCTATGAGGTCACAATCTTAAGGTAATCATGATCTGCTGAGTGTTAGTAGGATGGGAGTGATGAGAATATATTTGTGGATTTGTTTCATTAATATCCGTAATAGTTCCAAGAGGTTCCTAAAGCGTTTCGGGTCACCGAAAGGGTGTTGGTGAATATCGGGTAATACCGGGTATCACCGATTTTTTGTATATAGGTGGAAAATGTTTCCGAGCATATTAAATTTGTTGGAGAACGTAGCTTGCAATTTCAAAAAAAATCCTACGATCACGCAAGATCTATCTAGGAGATGCATAGCAACGAGACGGTGAGAGTGTGTACATGTATCCTTGCTACCTCTTGAGCACTGCGTTGGTTTTCCCTTGAAGAGGAAAGGGTGATGCAGTAAAGCGGCGTAAGTATTTCCCTCAGTTTTTGAGAACCAAGGTATCAATCTAGTCGGAGACCACGCGCGAGTCACCTCGTACCTACACAAACAAATAAGAACCTCGCAACCAACACGATAAAGTGGTTGTCAATCCCTTCACGGCCACTTGCAAGAGTGAGATCTGATAGAGATGATAATAATAAGATAAATATTTTTGGTATTTTTATGATATAGTTTGAAAGTAAAGATTGCAAACTAAAATAGATGGCAAACTTGTATGAGGGAGAATAAACCCGGGGCCATAGGTTTCACTAGTGGCTTCTCTCAAGATAGCATAAGTATTACAGTGGGTGAACAAATTACTGTCGAGCAATTGATACAAAAGCGAATAATTATGAGAATATCTAGGCATGATCATGTATATGGGCATCACGTCCGTGACAAGTAGACCGAAACGATTCTGCATCTACTACTATTACTCCCAAAATCGACCGCTATCAAGCATGCATCTAGAGTATTAAGTTCATAAGAATAGAGTAACGCCTTAAGCAAGATGACATGATGTAGAGGGATAAACTCATGCAATATGATGTAAACCCCATCTTGTTATCCTCGATGGCAACAATACAATATGTGTCGTTTCCCTTTCTGTCACTGGGATCGAGCACCGCAAGATTGAACCCAAAGCTAAGCACTTCTCCCATTGCAAGAAAGATCAATCTAGTAGGCCAAACCAAACTGATAATTCGAAGAGACTTGCAAAGATAAACCAATCATACATAAAAGAATTCAGAGGAGATTCAAATATTGTTCATAGATAAACTTGATCATGAACCCACAATTCATCGGATCTCGACAAAACACACCACAAAAGAAGATTACATTGAATAGATCTCCAAGAGAATCAAGGAGAACTTTGTATTGAGATCCAAAGAGAGAGAAGAAGCCATCTAGCTACTAGCTATGGACCCGAAGGTCTGAAGTAAACTACTCACACATCATCGGAGGGTCCATGGAGTTGATGTAGAGGCCCTCCGTGATCAATGCCCCCTCCAGCGGAGCTCCGGAAAAGGCCCCAAGATGGGATCTCTTGGGTACAGAAGGTTGCGGCGGTGGAAATAGGGTTTCGTGGTGCTCCTGGATGTTCTCGGGGTATATGGATATATATAGGAGGAAGAAGTACGTCGGTGGAGCAACGAGGGGCCCATGAGGGTGGAGGGCACGCCCATGGGGGTGGGCGCGCCCCCCTGCCTCGTGGCCGCCTCTTTGATTGCTTGACGTCCACTCCAAGTCTCCTGGATCACGTTTGTTCCAAAAATCACGTTCCCGAAGGTTTCATTCCGTTTGGACTCCATTTGATATTCCTTTTCTGCGAAACACTAAAATAGGCAAAAAAATAGCAATTTGGGTTGGGCCTCTGGTTAATAGGTTAGTCCCAAAAATAATATAAAAGTGTAAAATAAAGCCCATTAACATCCAAAATAGATAATATAATAGCATGGAGCAATCAAAAATTATAGATACGTTGGAGACATATCAAGCATCCCCAAGCTTAATTCCTGCTCGTCCTCGAGTAGGTAAATGATAAAAATAAATTTTTTGATGTGGAATGCTTCCTAACATATTTCTTAATGTAATTTTTCTTTATTGTGGCATGAATGTTCAGATCCGAAAGATTCAAGATAAAAGTTTAATATTGACATAGAAATAATAATACTTCAAGCATACTAACTAAGCAATCATGTCTTCTCAAAATAACATGGCCAAAGAAAGTTATCCCTACAAAATCATATAGTCTGGCTATGCTCTATCTTCATCACATAAAATATTAAATCATGCACAACCTCAATGACAAGCCAAGCAATTGTTTCATACTTTTGATGTTCTCAAACTTTTTCAATCTTCAAGCAATATATGAGTGTGAGCCATGGATATATTACTATGATGGAATAGAATGGTGGTTGTGGAGAAGACAAAAAGGAGAAGATAGTCTCACATCTACTAGGCGTATCAACAGGCTATGGAGATGCCCATTAATAGATATCAATGTGAGTGAGTAGGGATTGCCATGCAACGGATGCACTAGAGCTATAAGTGTATGAAAGCTCAACAAAAGAAACTAAGTGGGTGTGAATCCAACTTGCTTGCTCACGAAGACCTAGGGAAATTTGAGGAAGCCCATCATTGGAATATACAAGCCAAGTTCTATAATTTAAAATTCCCACTATTTTATGGAAGTGACAACATAGGAGACTCTCTATCATGAAGATCATGGTGCTACTTTGAAGCACAAGTGTGGAAAAAGGATAGTAACATTGTCCCTTCTCTCTTTTTCTCTCATTTTTTATTTGGGCCTTCTTTCTTTTTTTGGGCCTCTTTTCTTTTTTTTTTCATCCGGAGTCTCATCCCGGCTTGTGGGGCAATCATAGTCTCCATCATCCTTTCCTCACTGGGACAATGCTCTAATAATGATGATCATCACACTTATTTTTACTTACAACTCAAGAATTACAACTCAATACTTAGAACAAAATATGACTCTATGTGAATGCCTCCGGCGGTGTACCGGGATATGCAATGAATGAAGAGTGACATGTATGAAAAAAATTATGAATGGTGGCTTTGCCACAAATACAATGTCCACTACATGATCATGCAAAGCATTATGACAATGATGAAGCATGTCATAACAACGGAACGGCGGAAAGTTGCATGGCAATATATCTCGGAATGGCTATGGAAATGCCATAATAGGTACGTATGGTGGCTGTTCTGAGGAAGGTATATGGTGGGTTTATGGTACCAGCGAAAGTTGCGCGGTACTAGAGAGGCTAGCAATGGTGGAAGGGTGAGGGTGCGTATAATCCATGGACTCAATATTAGTCATAGAGAACTCACATACTTATTGCAAAAATCTATTAGTTATCGAAACAAAGTACTACGCGCATGCTCCTAGGGGGGTAGTTTGGTAGGAAAAGACCATCGCTCGTCCCCGACCGCCACTCATAAGGAAGGCAATCAATAAATAAATCATGCTCCGACTTCATCACATAATAGTTCACCATACGTGCATGCTACGGGAATCACAAACTTCAACACAAGTATTTCTCAAATTGACAACTACTCAACTAGCATGACTCTAATATCACCATCTCCATATCTCAAAACAATCATCAAGTATCAAACTTCTCTTAGTATTCAATGCACTTATATGAAAGTTTTTATTTTGCCTAAAAGCAAATTTCCATGTTGTTCTAAAGGACTCTCAATAATATAAGTGAAGCATGAGACATCAATTATTTCTATAAAATAGAACCACCGTCGTGCTCTAAAAGATATAAGTGAAGTACTAGAGCAAAAACTATATAGCTCAAAAGATATAAGTGAAGCACATAGAGTATTCTAATAAATTCCAATTCATGTTTGTCTCTCTCAAAAGGTGTGTACATCAAGGATGATTGTGGTAGACTAAAAATCAAAGACTCAAATCATACAAGACGCTCCAAGCAAAACACATATCATGTGGCGAATAAAATTATAGCTCCAAGTAAAGTTACCGATGAACGAAGACAAAAGAGGGGATGCCTTCCGGGGGATCCCCAAGATTAGGCTTTTTGGTGTACTTATATTTGCCTTGGGGTGCCTTGGGCATCCCCAAGATTAGGCTCTTTCCACTCCTTGTTCCATAATCCATCAAATCTTTACCCAAAACTTGAAAACTTCAAAACACAAAACTTAACAAGAAAATCTCGTGAGCTCTGTTAGCGAAAAAAACAAAACACCACTTCAAGGTACTGTAATGAACTCATTATTTATTTATATTGGTGTTAAACCTACTGTATTCCAACTTCTCTATGGTTTATAAACTCTTTTACTAGCCATAGATTCATCAAAATAAGCAAACAACACACGAAAAACAGAATCTGTCAAAAACTGAACAGTCTGTAGTAATCTATAACTAACGCAAACTTCTGGAATCGAAAAAATTCTAAAATAAATTGCTGGACGTGAGGAATTTATCTATTAATCCTCTGAAAAAATAATTAACAAAGTATCACTCTCCAATAAAAAATGGTAGCAATTCCCGTGAGCGCTAAAGTTTCTGTTTTTTACAGCAAGATCAAAAAGACATTCCCCAAGTCTTCCCAACGGTTCTACTTGGCACAAACACTAATTAAACACAAAAAAGACAAATAAAACAGAGGCTAGATAAATTATTTATTACTAAACAGGAGCAAAAAGCAAGGAATAAAAATAAAATTGGGTTGCCTCCCAACAAGCGCTATCGTTTAACGCCCCTAGCTAGGCATAAAAGCAAAGATAGATCTAGGTGTTGCCATCTTTGGTAGGTAATCCATAAGTGGCTCTCATAATAGATTAATATGGTAATTTAATTTTCTTTCTAGGGAAGTGTTCCATGCCTTTCCTTAACAGAAATTGGAAATTAATATTCCCTTCCTTCATATCAATAATTGCATCAATCGTTCTAAGGAAAGGTCTACCAAGAATAATAGGACATGAAGGATTGCATGCTATATCAAGAACAATGAAATCTACGGGCACATAATTCCTATTTGCAAAAATAATAACATCATTAATCTTTCCCATAGGTTTCTTAATAGTGGAATCCGCAAGGTGCAAGTTTAAAGAGCAATCATCAAATTCATGGAAACCTAGCAAATCACACAAAGTTTTTGGGTAGTGGAAATACTAGCACCCAAATCACAGAAAGCATAGCATTCATGATCTTTAATTTTAATTTTAATTGTAGGTTCCCAGTCATCATAAAGTTTTCTAGGGATAGAAACTTCCAACTCAAGTTTTTCTTCATAAGATTGCATCAAAGCGTCAACGATATGTTTAGTAAAAGCTTTATTTTGACTATAAGAATGAGGAGAATTTAGCACGGATTGCAACAACGAAATACAATCTATCAAAGAGAAATTATCATAATTAAATTCCTTGAAATCCAGGATAGTGGGTTCATTGCTATCTAAAGTTTTAACCTCTTCAATCTCACTTTTAACAATTTTTGCATCAAGATCTAAAAACTCCGAATTTTTGGGACGCCTTCTAACTAAAGTTGACTAATATCCAGTCCCATCATTATCAATATTCATATTGCAAAACAAATATTTAATAGGGTAAACATCAATCACTTTTAGATCTTCATATTTATTATCATGAAAACTAGAAGAACACACTTTCACAAAGCAATTTTCTTAGCACGCATGCTAGCGATTCTTTCTTTGCACTCATCAATGGAAATTCTCATGGCTTTGAGAGACTCATTGATATCATGCTTAAGAGGAATAGATCTAAGTTTCAAAGAATCAACATCAAGAGAAATTATATCCACGTTCCTAGCCAATTCATCAATCTTAAGCAATTTTTCTTCAATCAAAGCATTGAAACTCTTTTGCGAACTAATAAATTATTTAATACTAGATTCAAAATCATAGGGAATCTTATTATAATTTCCATAAGAATTGTTGTAGGAATTACCATAATTATTAGAGGAATTACTAGGAAACGGACTAGGATTAAAATTACCTCTATACGCATTGTTACCAAAATTGTTCCTACCAGCAAAATTCACATCCATAGATTCATTATTATTCTCAATCAAAGTAGACAAAGGCATATCATTAGGATTAGTAGGAGCACTCTTATTAGCAAACAATTTCATAAGTTCATCCATCTTTCCACTCAAAACATTAATCTCTTCAATCGCATGAACTTTTTTACTAGTAGATCTTTCGGTGTGCCATTGAGAATAATTAACCATAATATTATCTAGGATTTTGGTAGCTTCTCCTAAAGTAATTTCCATAAAAGTGCCTCCCGCGGCCGAATCTAAAAGATTTCTAGAAGCAAAATTCAATCCGGCATAATTTTTTTGTATAATCATCCAAAGATTCAAACCATGTGTAGGGCAATTATGTATCATTAATTTCATCCTCTCCAAAGATTGTGCAACATGCTCATGATCAAGTTGCCTAAAATTCATAATATCGTTTATAAGAGGGATGATCTTAGCGGGAGGAAAATACTTAGAGATAAAAGCATCTTTGCACTTATTCCATGAATCAATACTATTTTTAGGCAAAGACAAAAACCACGCTTTAGCACGATCTCTAAGCGAAAATGGAAATAGCTTGAGTTTAACGATATCATTATCCACATCTTTCTTCTTTTGCATATCACACAAATCAACAAAGTTTTTTAGATGGGTAGCGGCATCTTCACTAGGAAGGCCCGAAAACGGATCTTTCATGACAAGATTCAACAAAGCAGTATTAATCTCACAAGATTCAACATCAGTAAGAGGAGCAATAGGAGTGCTAATAAAATCATTATTGTTGGTATTGGCAAAGTCACACAATTTAGTATTATCTTGAGCCATCATGACAAGCAAGCAATCCAACACACAAGCAACCAAGAAACATGCAAAAGAGGCAAATTGAAAAGAGAAGGGGAGCGGGAAAGAGAGGGCAAAAGGAAAAGAGGGCGAATAAAACGGCAAGGGTGAAGTGGGGGGAGAGGAAAACGAGAGGCAAATGGAAAATAATTTAATACGAAGGATAAGAGTTGTGATGGGTACTTGGTATCTATTGACTTGGCGTAGATCTCCCCGGCAACGGCGCCAAAAATCCTTCTTGCTAACTCTTGAGCACTGCGTTGGTTTTCCCTTGAAGAGGAAAGGGTGATGCAGTAAAGTAGCGTAAGTATTTCCCTCAGTTTTTGAGAACCAAGGTATCAATCCAGCAGGAGACCACATGCCAGTAACCTAGTACCTACACAAACAAATAAGAACCTCGCAACCAACACGATTAAGGGGTTGTCAATCCCTTCAAGGCCACTTGCAAGAGTGAGATCTGATAGAGATGATAATAATAAGATAAATATTTTTGGTATTTTTATGATATAGATTGAAAGTAAAGATTGCAAAATAAAATAGATGGGAAACTTGTGGAGAATAGACCCGGGGGCCATAGGTTTCACTAGTGGCTTCTCTCAAGATAGCATAAGTATTACGGTGGGTGAACAAATTAATGTCAAGCAATTGATAGAAAAGCGAATAATTATGAGAATATCTAGGCATGATCATGTATATAGGCATCACGTCCATGACAAGTAGACCAAAACGATTCTGCATCTACTACTATTACTCGACACATGGACCGCTATCCAGCATGCATCTAGAGTATTAAGTTCATAAGAACAGAGTAACGCCTTAAGCAAGATGACATGATGTAGAGGGATAAACTCATGCAATATGATGTAAACCCCATCTTTTTATCCTCGATGGCAACAATACAATACGTGTCGTTTCCCTTTCTGTCACTAGGATCGAGAACCGCAAGATTGAACCCAAAGCTAAGCACTTCTCCCATTGCAAGAAAGATCAATCTAGTAGGCCAAACCAAACTGATAATTCGAAGAGACTTGCAAAGATAAACCAATCATACATAAAAGAATTCATAGGAGATTCAAATATTGTTCATAGATAAACATGATCATAAACCCACAATTCATCGGATCACGACAAACACACCGCAAAAGAAGATTACATTGAATAGATCTCCAAGAGAATCAAGGAGAACTTTGTATTAAGATCCAAAGAGAGAGAAGAAGAAATCTAGCTACTAGCTATGGACCCGAAGGTTTGAAGTAAACTACTCACACATCATCGGAGGGGCCGTGGAGTTGATGTAGAGGCGCTCCGTGATCAATTCCCCCTCCGGTGGACCTCCGGAAAAGGCCCCAAGATGGGATCTGTTGGGTACAGAAGGTTGCGGGGGTGGAAATAGGGTTTTGTGGTGCTCCTGGATGTTCTCGGGGTATATGGATATATATATATAGGAGGAAGAAGTACATCGGTGGAGCAACAAGGGGCCCACGAGGGTGGAGGGCGCGCCCAGGGGGGTGGGCGCCCCATGCCTCATGGCCGCCTCGTTGATTGTTTGACGTCCACTCCAAGCAGGGGTGGAGCCAGTGCCCGGTGACCCTGGGCACTTGCCCGGGCTCGCTGGCTACTAGACAACGTACGCAGCTAATAAACAATGGGAGAAATCATGTTCTGCATCGTGGGATTCGTGTGGTTTACCCGGGCAGACATGTATGTTAGGCTTTCTTTAGTAAACTGTAATGGGCTAATTAATCGGGCCTACCACGGCAGGTTAAATAAATAGTTGAGTAATGGGCTAGTTAATAGTGAAAGCCCATGTTATTTCCAAAACTATTACTACTCGAGAAGAACACGAGCCGTCGGATTTTGGCCCTTTAGCTTGTCCGTCTCTCATCCATCGTGGAGAGGGACTGGCGGCGGCGTACGGAGGCTGGCCAGGGCGCGCCGCTCGCGGCTGACGGCGGCCGAAGCGGATCTATCCCAAGGAACAACTTGCATCCTGGTCTACTTGTTCCTTCCTTTATGATCAGATAAGTCTACTAACTGATTTAGAGATTGATAAATTAGTACTTAAATTTTGAGGTTGCAGCACAGGGAATTGCCCAGGGATGATCACATCTTCATGAGCCTAGTCTTTAGTTTATGTATTTTTTCTAAATAGATGCTAACCTAAAATTTTGAATTATTAATTTTCATAGATGATGAATTTCTGTGTATGAAACTAAACATTGATATGTTATATTATATACTCCCTCCATCCGGTGAAGAGTGTACATCTACAAATTTTAGGATAAATTGTGGAGTTAAGTAAAAAATGCATTGGAAAGGTGCAAGACATCATCTCTTTCTCTTCAATTACCCAACCCCCAATGAGCTAAGTGCATGTAGAAATTAAGAAGACCATGTGTAGATTGCTATTGGTCTTGATTACCATGTGGTGAGAGAGAAGTATTTTTTCTACTTTAAAGTGCATTGGGAAGATAGAAGTATACTCTTTTGTGGACAAATTTTGAAGCTAGATGCACACTCTTCACCGGACGGAGGGAGTATATATTACACTCCATCCGATCCAAAATTAGCATCGCGGTTTTGATCGGAGGGAGTAGTTCATTTTATAATTACATTTATAGGGCTATGTGTTTATACTTTTATTATGTACATTATTTATTTGCATTTGTGGTTCGAAAGTTTGGTGCTATTTTATATGTTGTATATCGGGGGATTGGATCTTTTGCCCCACTTTACATGGGGTTTGATAATTTGCCCCGTGTTTGTCTCAATCCCAAGTGGCCCCGACCCCACCGTACGCATCATTCTCGGGGGGGAATGATCAAAATTAGGAGAAAAATTGGGAAAAAGATCCAATTCCTCAGAATATCTGATATTTATTTCCACCTTAGACAATTAGACTCAAACTCGCCCAGGCTCCACAAAAGTTCTGGCTCCGCCACTGACTCCAAGTCTCCTGGATCACGTTTGTTCCAAAAATTATGTTCCCGAAGGTTTCATTCCGTTTGGACTCCGTTTGATATTCCTTTTCTGCGAAACACTAAAATAGGCAAAAAAACAGCAATTTGGGCTGGGCCTCCGGTTAATAGGTTAGTCCCAAAAATAATATAAAAGTGTAAAATAAAGCCCATTAGCATCCAAAATAGATAATATAATAGCATGGAGCAATCAAAAATTATAGATATGTTGGAGACGTATCAACCCTCGTAGACCGAAAGCGGAACCGTTAGATTAATGCGGTTGATGTAGTCGAACGCCTTCACGATCCAACTGGTCCAAGTACCAAACGTACGGCACCTCCGTGTTCAGCACACATTCAGCTCGATGACGTCCCTCGAACTCTTGATCTAGTAGAGGGTCGAGGGAGAGTTCCGTCAGCACGACGGCATGGTGACGGTGATGGTGATGTGATCAGCACAGGGCTTCTCCTAAGCACACTATGACGCTATGACCTGAGGAGTAAACTGTGGAGGGGGCACAGCACACGGCTAAGAGAAATCTTGGTTTGCCTTTGGGGTGACCCCCGCCCCGTATATAAAGGAGGGGGGAGGAGGCCGGCGGCCAGGAGGAGCGTGCCAAGGGGGGAGTCCTACTTGGACTCCTAGTCCAAGTAGGATTCGGCTCCCCCCCCCCCTTTTTCATTTCTCCACCGGAGGTAATAGGAAGGAGAGGGAGAGGGAAAGGGAAAGGGAAAGGGGGGCGCGCCCCCTCCCCTTGTCCAATTAGGATTGTGCAAGGGGGCGCGCACCACCTCCCGTGCGGCCCTTCTCTCCCTCTCCACTAAGGCCCATTATTCCCCCAGGGGGTTCCGGTAACCCCTCGGTACTCCGGCAAAATATCCGAATCACTCGGAACCATTCTGATGTCCGAATATAACCTTCCAATATATGAATCTTTGCCTCTCAACCATTTTGAGACTCCTCATCATGTTTGTGATCTCATCCGGGACTCTGAACAAACTTCGGTCACCAAAACACATAACTCATAATATAAATCGTCATCAAACGTTAAGCGTGCGGACCCTACGGGTTCGAGAACTATGTAGACATGACCGAGACACATATCCAATCAATAACCAATAGTGGAACCTGGATGCTCATATTGGTTCCTACATATTCTACGAAGATCTTTATCGGTCAAAGCGCATAACAACATACGTCATTCCCTTTGTCATCGATATGTTACTTCCCCGAGATTCGATCATCGGTGTCATCATACCTAGTTCAATATCGTTACTGGAAAGCCTCTTTACTCATTCCGTAATGCATCATCCCACAACTAACTCATTAGTCACATTGCTTGCAAGGCTTATAGTGATGTGCATTACCGAGAGGGCCTAGAGATACATCTCCGATACATGGAGTGACAAATCCTAATCTCGATCTATGCCAACTCAACAAACACCTTCGGAGACACCTATAGAGCATATTTATAATCACCCAGTTATGTTGTGACGTTTGATAGCACACAAGGTGTTCCTCCGGTATTCGGGAATATGTATAAGTCATGAAGAAAGCAATAGCAACTAAACAATCATTATGCTAAGCTAACGGATGGGTATTGTCCATCACATCATTCTCTAATGATGTGATCCCGTTCATCAAATGACAACACATGTCTATGGTTAGGAAACTTAACCATCTTTGATAAACGAGCTAGTCAAGTAGAGGCACACTAGGGACACTCTGTTTGCCTATGTATTCACACATGTACTAAGTTTCCGCTTAATACAATTCTAGTATGAATAATAAACATTTATCATGATATAAGGAAATATAAATAACAACTTTATTATTGCCTCTAGGGCATATTTCCTTCAAAAGTATATATATAATACTCTAAAAATGTTTAGAACATTTTATATTTAATTTAAATATCAATGGACCATAAAAGGCCAAGAGGTGGAAGGAAACTTGGGCCTAAAAGGCCCAAGTGGGAAAGTGCCTCCCATCCCTAAGGAAGGGGTCCGAATAGGAGTAGGGGAGGAGTCCTACTCGTCCTCCCCTTAGTTGGACGCCTCAAGGAGGGTGGAAACCCTCCCTCTCCCCTCTAACCTATATATAGTGGAGGTTTGGTGCCAAATTGATACACACGAGTTTTGGAGCCTCCTTTAGTTGATCTAGTTCTAGTTCTAGTTGGTCCTAGTTGACTAATTAGAGTTTGTCTAGACACCTCTAATCCTTATAATTATAAGCCCCATGTGGTTCTAATCTCCTCCCTCTAATTCTCCGGCGAGATTAGCTCTGGGTGGCAAAGCGCCGCCGGATCGTGAAGACCATACGCTTGCAACCAAGTAGAGAGGTAATGCTTTCGTTCTTCTGTTCGAGGGATCGTTTGAGGGCAGTTCGCAGGATCGTCATCGACGTTCGAGGGACTCCAAGTACGATCTACACCGACTCATCTACTTCCACTGCTCCCAGAGTCGGTAACGGACATTGATCACAACATGTTATGCATCTTCACATTGTTCCTGGGTGATCGTAGGGCGATTTTTTTGTTTTCTACTATGTTTCCCAAGAATCCCACTAATGTTATTTTCTATCTCTGTCATCTATTGGCTTTCTTGAAAATCATGTTGAAAGGCTGTGATGCCCCCGATTTGACCGTACACTAATCATGCACGCAAATCTGTATGACCAAGATCTGGGACTCATGGTAAGATATTGCAACACAACTCTAGACACAAATTAAAATCATACAAGCTTTATATTACAAGCCAGGGGCCTCGAGGGCTTGAATACGAGAGCTCGATCATAGACGAGTCACCGAAAGCAACAATACCCGAGTACAGACATAAGTTAAAACAAGTTTGCCTTAAGAAGGCTAGCACAAACTGGGATACATATCGAAAGAGGCGCAAGCCTCCTGCCTGGGTGTTGGGGATCGTAGCAGAATTTAAAATTTTCTACGCATCACCAAGATCAATCTATGGAGTCATCTAGCAACGAGGGAGAGAGGAGTGCATCTACATACCCTTCTAGATCACGAGCGGGAGCATTCTGAGAACGGGGATGATGGAGTCGTACTCGCCGTGATCCAAATCACCGATGACCAAGTGCCGAACGGATGGCACCTCCGCGTTCAACACACGTACGGAGCGGATGACGTCTCCTCCTTCTTGATCCAGCAAGGGGGAAGGAGAGGTTGATGAAGATCCAGCAGCACGACGGCGTGGTGGTGGATGCAGCAGTGATCGCAGCAGGGCTTCGCCGAGCTTCTGCGAGAGGGAGAGGTGTAGCAGGGGAGAGGGAGGCGCCAAGACTTCAGGTGCGGCTGCCCTCCCTCCCCCTCCTTTATATAGGCCCCCTGGGCGGCGCCGGCCCTGGAGATGGGATCTCCCAAGGGGGCGGCGGCCAAGGAGGGTGGAGTGCCCCCCAAGGCAAGTGGAGGCGCCCCCCACCCTAGGGTTTCCAACCCTAGGCGCAGGGGGGCCCAAGGGGGGGCGCACTAGCCCACTATGGGCTGGTTCCCCTCCCCACTTCAGCCCATGGGGCCCTCCGGGATGGGTGGCCCCACCCGGTGGACCCCCGGGACCCATCTGGTGGTCCCGGTACAATACCGGTGACCCCGAATCTTTCCCGATGGCCAAAACTACACTTCCTATATATAATTCTTCACCTCCGGACCATTCCGGAACTCCTCGTGACGTCCAGGATCTCATCTGGGACTCCAAACAACTTTCAGATTACTGCATACTCATATCTCTACAACCCTAGTGTCACTGAACCTTAAGTGTGTAGACCCTACGGGTTCGGGAGACAAGAAGACATGACCGAGACGACTCTCTGGTCAATAACCAACAGCGGGATCTGGATATCCATGTCGGCTCCCACATGCTCCTCGATGATCTCATCGGATGAACCACGATGTCGAGGACTTAATCAATCCCGTATTCAATTCCCTTTGTCAATCGGTACGTTACTTGCCCGAGACTCGACCGTCGGTATCCCAATACCTTGTTCAGTCTCGTTACCGGCAAGTCACTTTACTTGTACCGTAATGCATGATCCCGTGATCAACCACTTGATCACATTGAGCTCATTATGATGATGCATTACCGAGTGGGCCCAGAGATACCTCTCCGTCATACGGAGTGACAAATCCCAGTCTCGATTCGTGCCAACCCAACAGACACTTTCGGAGACACCTGTAATGTACCTTTATAGTCACCCAGTTACGTTGTGACGTTTGGCACACCCAAGGCACTCCTACGGTATCTGGGAGTTGCACAATCTCATGGTCTAAGGAAATGATACTTGACATTCAGAAAAGCTAGAGCAAACGAACTACACGATCTTTGTGCTATGCTTAGGTTTGGGTCTTGTCCATCACATCATTCTCCTAATGATGTGATCCCGTTATCAATGACATCCCCATGTCCATAGCCAGGAAACCATGACTATCTGTTGATCAACGAGCTAGTCAACTAGAGGCTCGCTAGGGACACATTGTGGTCTATGTATTCACACATGTATTACGATTTCCGGATAATACAATTATAGCATGAATAATAGACAATTATCATGAACAAGGAAATATAACAATCATTTTATTATTGCCTCTAGGGCATATTTCCAACAGTCTCCCACTTGCACTAGAGTCAATCATCTAGTTACATTGTGATGAATCGAACACCCATGGAATTCTGGTGTTGATCATGTTTTGCTCTAGGGAGAGGTTTAGTCAACGGATCTGCCACATTCAGGTCCGTATGTACTTTACAAATTTCTATGTCTCCATTTTGAACACTTTCAGGAATGGAGTTGAAGCGACGCTTGATATGCCTGTGAAACCTGGGCTCCTTGGCAAGGGCAATAGCTCTAGTGTTGTCACAGAAGAGAGTCATCGGGCCCGACGCATTGGGTATGACTCCTAGGTCGGTAATGAACTCCTTCACCCAGATTGCTTCGTGTGTTGCCTCCGAGGCTGCCATGTACTCCGCTTCACATGTAGATCCCGCCACCACGCTTTTCTTGCAACTGCACCAGCTTACTGCCCCACCATTCAAAATATACACGTATCCGGTTTGTGACTTAGAGTCATCCAGATCTATGTCGAAGCTAGCATTGACGTAACCCTTTACGACGAGCTCTTCGTCACCTCCATAAACGAGAAACATTTCCTTAGTCCTTTTCAGGTACTTCAGGATATTCTTGACCGTTGTCCAGTGTTCCATGCCGGGATTACTTTGGTACCTTCCTACCAAACTTACGGCAAGGTTTACATCAGGTCTGGTACACAGCATAGCATACATGATAGACCCTATGGCCGAGGCATAGGGGACGACACTCATCTTTACTCTATCTTCTGCTGTGGTCGGGCTTTGAGCCGTGCTCAATATCGTACCTTGCAATACAGGCAAGAACCCCTTCTTTGACTGATCCATTTTGAACTTCTTCAATATCTTGTCAAGGTACGTACTCTGTGAAAGACCAATGAGGCGTCTTGATCTATCTCTATAGATCTTGATGCCTAATATATAAGCAGCTTCTCCAAGGTCCTTCATTGAAAAACACTTGTTCAAGTAGGCCTTTATGCTTTCCAAGAATTCTATATCATTTCCCATCAACAGTATGTCATCCACATACAATATGAGAAATGCTACAGAGCTCCCACTCACTTTCTTGTAAATGCAGGCTTCTCCATAAGTCTGCATAAACCCAAACGCTTTGATCATCTCATCAAAGCGAATGTTCCAACTCCGAGATGCTTGAACCAGCCCATAAATCGAGCGTTGGAGCTTGCACACCTTGTCAGCATTCTTAGGATCGACAAAACCTTCCGGTTGCATCATATACAATTCTTCCTTAAGGAAACCATTAAGGAATGCCGTTTTGGCGTCCATTTGACATATCTCATAATCATAGAATGCGGCAATTGTTAACATGATTCGGACGGACTTCAGCTTCGCTACAGGTGAGAAAGTCTCATCGTAGTCAACCCCTTGAACTTGTCGATAACCCTTAGCGACAAGCCGGGCTTTATAGATGGTAACATCACCATCCACATCGGTCTTCTTCTTAAAGATCCATTTATTTTCTATGGCTCGCCGATCATCGGGCAAGTCAGTCAAAGTCCATACTTCGTTTTCATACATGGATCCTATCTCGGATTTCATGGCTTCCAGCCATTTGTCGGATTTCGGGCCCGCCATCGCTTCTTCATAGTTCGAAGGTTCACCATTGTCTAACAACATGATTTCCAAGACAGGGTTGCCATACCACTCTGGTGCGGAACGTGTCCATGTGGACCTACGAAGTTCGGTAGCAACTTGATCTGAAGTTTCATGATCATCATCATTAACTTCCTCTCTAGTCGGTGCAGGCACCTCAGGAACATTTTCCTGAGTTGCGCCACTTTCCGGTTCAAGAGGCAATACTTCATCAAGTTCTACTTTCCTCCCACTTACTTCTTTCGAGAGAAACTCTTTCTCTAGAAAGGATCCATTCTTGGCAACAAATATCTTGCCTTCGGATCTGAGGTAGAAGGTATACCCAATGGTTTCTTTAGGGTATCCTATGAAGACGCATTTTTCTGACTTGGGTTCAAGCTTTTCAGGTTGAAGTTTCTTGACATAAGCATCGCATCCCCAAACTTTTAGAAACGACAGCTTAGGTTTCTTCCCAAACCATAATTCATACGGTGTCGTCACAACGGATTTCGACGGAGCCCTATTTAAAGTGAATGCAGCAGTCTCTAAAGCATAGCCCCAAAATGATAGCGGCAAATCGGTAAGAGACATCATAGATCGCACCATATCTAATAGAGTGCGATTACGATGTTCGGACACACCATTACACTGAGGTGTTCCAGGCGGCGTGAGTTGTGAAACTATTCCACACTTTCTTAAGTGTGTGCCAAATTCATGACTCAAGTATTCTCCCCCACGATCTGATCGCAAGAACTTGATTTTCCTGTCACGTTGATTCTCAACCTCACTCTGAAATTCCTTGAACTTTTCAAAGGTCTCAGACTTGTGTTTCATTAAGTAGACATACCCATATCTACTCAAGTCATCAGTGAGGGTGAGAACATAGCGATAACCACCGCGAGCCTCAACACTCATTGGACCGCACACATCTGTATGTATGATTTCCAATAAGTTGGTTGCTCGCTCCATTGTTCCTGAGAACGGAGTCTTGGTCATTTTACCCAGGCATGGTTCGCACGTGTCAAATGATTCGTAATCAAGAGACTCTAAAAGTCCATCTGCATGGAGCTTCTTCATGCGTTTGACACCTATGTGACCAGGGCGGCAGTGCCACAAGTATGTGGGACTATCATTATCAACCTTACATCTTTTGGTATTCACACTATGAATATGTGTAGCATTACGCTCGAGATTCATTAAGAATAAACCATTCACCATTGGAGCATGACCATAAAACATATCTCTCATATAAATAGAACAACCATTATTCTCGGATTTAAATGAGTAGCCATCTCGAATTAAACGAGATCCTAATACAATGTTCATGCTCAAAGCTGGCACTAAATAACAATTATTGAGGTTTAAAACTAATCCCGTAGGTAAGGTAGCGTGCCGACGGCGATCACATCGACCTTGGAACCATTCCCGACGCACATCGTCACCTCGTCCTTTGCCAGTCTCCGCTTATTCCGCAGCTCCTGCTTTGAGTTACAAATGTGTGCAACCGCACCGGTATCAAATACCCAGGAGCTACTACGAGTACTGGTAAGGTACACATCAATTACATGTATATCATATATACCTTTCGTGATGCCGGCCTTTTTGTCCGCTAAGTATTTGGGGTAGTTCCGCTTCCAGCGACCACTTCCCTTGCAATAAAAGCACTCAGTCTTGGGCTTGGGTCCATTCTTTGGCTTCTTCCCGGCAGCTTGCTTACCGGGCGCGGCAACTCCCTTGCTGTCCTTCTTGAAGTTCTTCTTACCCTTGCCTTTCTTGAACTTAGTGGTTTTATTCACCATCAACACTTGATGTTCCTTTTTGATTTCTACCTCCGCTGATTTCAGCATTGAATATACCTCAGGAATGGTCTTTTCCATCCCCTGCATATTGAAGTTCATCACAAAGCTCTTGTAGCTCGGTGGAAGCGACTGAAGGATTCTGTCAATGACCGCATCATCCGGGAGATTAACTCCCAGCTGAGTCAAGCGGTTATGTAACCCAGACATTGTGAGTATGCGCTCACTGACAGAACTATTTTCCTCCATTTTACAGCTGAAGAACTTGTCGGAGACTTCATATCCCTTGACCCGGGCATGAGCTTGAAAAACCATTTTCAGCTCTTCGAACATCTCATATGCTCTGTGTTTCTCAAAACGCTTTTGGAGCCCCGGTTCCAAGCTATAAAGCATGCCGCACTGAACGAGGGAGTAATCATCAGCACGCTGCTGCCAAGCGTTCATAACGTCTTGGTTCTCTGGGATGGGTGCGTCACCTAGCGGTGCTTCTCGGACATAATATTTCTTGGCAGCTATGAGGATGATCCTCAGGTTCCGGACCCAGTCCGTATAGTTGTTGCCATCATCTTTCAGCTTGGTTTTCTCTAGGAACGCGTTGAAGTTGAGGACAACGTGGGCCATTTGATCTACAAGACATATTGTAAAGATTTTAGACTAAGTTCATGATAATTGAGTTCATCTAATCAAATTATTCAATGAACTCCCACTCAGATAGACATCCCTCCAGTCATCTAAGTATAACATGATCCGAGTTAACTAGGCCGTGTCTGATCATCACGTGAGACAGACTAGTCAACATCGGTGAACATCTTCATGTTGATCGTATCTTCTATACGACTCATGCTCGACCTTTCGGTCTTCTGTGTTCCGAGGCCATGTCTGTACATGCTAGGCTCATCAAGTCAACCTAAGTGTATCGTGTGTGTAAATCTGGCTTACACCCGTTGTATTCGAACGTTAGAATCTATCACACCCGATCATCACGTGGTGCTTCGAAACAACGAACCTTCGCAATGGTGCACAGTTAGGGGGAACACTTTCTTGAAATTATTTCGAGGGATCATCTTATTTAAGCTACCGTCGTTCTAAGCAAATAAGATGTAAAACATGATAAACATCACATGCAATCAAATAGTGACATGATATGGCCAATATCATTTGCTCCTTTGATCTCCATCTTCGGGGCTCCATGATCATCGTTGTCACCGGCATGACACCATGATATCCATCATCATGATCTCCATCATCGTGTCTTCTTGAAGTTATCTCGTCATCTATTACTTCTACTACTAAGGCTAATGCTTTAGCAATAAAGTAAAGTAATTACATGACGTTTATGTTGACACGCAGGTCATAAATAAAGACAACTCCTATGGCTCCTGCCGGTTGTCATACTCATCGACATGCAAGTCGTGATTCCTATTACAAGAACATGATCAATCTCATACATCACATATATCATTCATCATTCATCACAACCTTTGGCCATATCACATCACAAAACACTTGCTGCAAAAACAAGTTAGACGTCCTCTAATTGTTGTTGCAAGTTTTTACGTGGCTGCTATAGGTTTCTAGCAAGAACGTTTCTTACCTACGCCAAAACCACAACGTGAATTGCCAATTTCTATTTACCCTTCATAAGGACCCTGTTCATCGAATCCGATCCGACTAAAGTGGGAGAGACAGACACCCGCCAGCCACCTTATGCAACTAGTGCATGTTAGTCGGTGGAACCGGTCTCACGTAAGCGTACGTGTAAGGTTGGTCCGGGCCGCTTCATCCCACGATGCCGCCGAATCAATATAAGACTACTAACGGCAAGCAAATTGACAATATCGACGCCCACAACTACTTTGTGTTCTACTCGTGCATAGTAACTACGCATAGACCTAGCTCATGATGCCACTGTTGGGGATCGTAGCAGAATTTAAAATTTTCTACGCATCACCAAGATCAATCTATGGAGTCATCTAGCAACGAGGGAGAGAGGAGTGCATCTACATACCCTTGTAGATCACGAGCGGAAGCGTTCAGAGAACGGGGATGATGGAGTCGTACTCGTCGTGATCCAAATCACCGATGACCAAGTGCCGAACGGATGACACCTCCGCATTCAACACACGTACGGAGCGGATGACGTCTCCTCCTTCTTGATCCATCAAGGGGGAAGGAGAGGTTGATGAAGATCCAGCAGCACGACGGCATGGTGGTGGATGCAGCAGTGATCGCAGCAGGGCTTCGCCGAGCTTCTGCGAGAGGGAGAGGTGTAGCAGGGGAGAGGGAGGCGCCAAGACTTCAGGTGCGGCTTCCCTCCCTCCCCCCTCCTTTATATAGGCCCCCTGGGGGGGCGCCGGCCCTGGAGATGGGATCTCCCAAGGGGGCGGCAGCCAAGGGGGGTGGAGTGCCCCCCAAGGCAAGTGGAGGCGCCCCCCACCCTAGGGTTTCCAACCCTAGGCGCAAGGGGGACCAAGGGGGGCGCACCAGCCCACTATGGGCTGGTTCCCCTCCCCACTTCAGCCCATGGGACCCTCCGGGATGGGTGGCCCCACCTGGTGGACCCCCGGGACCCATCCGATGGTCCCGGTACAATACCGGTGACCCCGAATCTTTCCCGATGGCCGAAACTACACTTCCTATATATAATTCTTCACCTCCGGACCATTTCGGAACTCCTCGTGGCGTCCAGGATCTCATCCGGGACTCCGAACAACTTTCAGATTACTGCATACTCATATCTCTACAACCCTAGCGTCACCGAACCTTAAGTGTGTAGACCCTACGGGTTCGGGAGACAAGCAGACATGACCGAGACGACTCTCCGGTCAATAACCAACAACGGGATTTGGATATCCATGTCGGCTCCCACATGCTCCTCGATGATCTCATCGGATGAACCACGATGTCGAGGACTCAATCAATCTTGTATTCAATTCCCTTTGTCAATCGGTACGTTACTTGCCCGAGACTCGATCGTCGGTATCCCAATACCTTGTTCAGTCTCGTTACTGGCAAGTCACTTTACTCGTACCGTAATGCATGATCCCGTGGTCAACCACTTGATCACATTGAGCTCATTATGATGATACATTACTGAGTGGGCCCAGAGATACCTCTCCGTCATACAGAGTGACAAATCCCAGTCTCGATTCGTGCCAACCCAACAGACACTTTAGGAGACACCTGTAATGTACCTTTATAGTCACCCAGTTACGTTGTGACGTTTGGCACACCCAAGGCACTCCTACGGTATCCGGGAGTTGCACAATCTCATGGTCTAAGGAAATGATACTTGACATTCAGAAAAGCTACAGCAAACGGACTACACGATCTTTGTGCTATGCTTAGGTTTGGGTCTTGTCCATCACATCATTCTCCTAATGATGTGATCCCATTATCAATGACATCCCCATGTCCATAGCCAGGAAACCATGACTATCTGTTGATCAACGAGCTAGTCAACTAGAGGCTCACTAGGGACACATTGTGGTCTATGTATTCACACATGTATTACGATTTCCGGATAATACAATTATAGCATGAATAATAGACAATTATCATGAACAAGGAAATATAATAATAATTTTATTATTGCCTCTAGGGCATATTTCCAACACTGGGATCCTCCTAAACTACTCCTGGTCATCGTCAGCGGCCTGCATGTAGTAGTAGGCACCTCCAGTGTAGTAGGAGTCGTCGTCGACGGTGGCGTCTGGCTCCTGGACTCCATCGTCTGGTCGCAACAATCGGGTATAGAAAGGGGGCAAAGGGGGAGCAAAGCAACCGTGAGTACTCATCCAAAGTACTCGCAAGCAAGCAGCTACACTACATATGCAATGGTATCAATGAAAGGGGGGTAGTATCTGTGGACTGAACTGCAGAATGCCAGAATAAGAGGGGGATAGCTCCTATCGAAGACTACGCTTCGGGCAGCCTCCATCTTGAAGCATATAGAAGAGAGTAGATGGTAAGTTCACCAAGTATCATCGCATAGCATAATCCTACCCGGCGATCCTCCCCTTGTCGCCCTGTGAAAGAGCGGTCACCGGGTTGTATCTGGCACTTGAAAGGGTGTGTTTTATTAAGTATCCGGTTCTAGTTGTCATAAGGTCAAGGTACAACTCCAGGTCGTCCTTTTACCGAGGGATGCGGCTATTCGAATAGATAAACTTCCTTGCAGGGGTGCACCACATTTCCCAACACGCTCGATCCCCTTTGTCCGGACACAGTTTTCTGGGTCATGCCCGGCCTCGGAAGATCAACACGTCGCAGCCCCACCTAGGCACAACAGAGAGGTCAGCACGCCGGTCTAAATCCTATGGCGCAGGGGTCTGGGCCCATCGCCCATTGCACACCTGCACGTTGCGTACGCGGCCAGCGAGCAGACCTAGCCTCCCTTATAAAAGAGCAGGCATTCCAGTCCAACCCGGCGTGCATCGCTCAGTTGCTGACGTCAAGAAGGCTTCGGCTCATACCAAGACGTCGAGTGCCCATAATTGTTCCCGCGTAGTTGGTTAGTGCGTATAGGCCAGTGGCCAGACTCAGATCAAATACCCATATCTTGTTAAGCATGTTATTTTGAAATAACCAAGGACGCCTACCAGGGCCATGACCACCTCTCTCCTAGGTGGTCTCAACCTACCCTATCACTCCACCACAAAGATCCACTCAGAGGGCCGTCGGGACAAACGTCCTTTCGGACCCAATCCGTGAATCACTCGTGGGTACTCTACGAGCCGACCCGACTTTACTCACCACAGGTATCATATAATATGTATAAGTATATACCCATGATCACTTCCCGAGTGATCACGGCCCGATAGTATAGCATGACAGACGGACAAGAATGTAGGGCCACTGATGGAATACTAGCATCCTATACTAAGCATTTAGGATTGCAGGTAAGGTAACAACAGTAGTAGCAAGGACAGGCTATGCATCAGAATAGGATTAACAGAAAGCAGTAACATGGTACATTACTCTAATGCAAGCAGTAGAGAGAAGAATAGGTGGTATCTGGTGATCAAGGGGGGGCTTGCCTGGTTGCTCTGGCAAGAAGGAGGGGTCGTCGGTGATGTAGTTGTACTCAGTGACATCAGTGCCGGTCTCGAGGTCTACCAGAGAAGAATAGGGGGGAGAAATAGTAAATACGGAGCAAACAAAGCATCATAAAATATAACAAGGCAATACGCGATGCCAGGGGTGATCTAACGCGGAGATAGGTGATACCGATGAAGGAGGGAAACATCCGGGAAAGTATTCCCGGTGTTTGGGATATTCGGACGGACGAACCGGAGGAGGGGGACGGTTGTAGGTTTGCTATGCTAGGGACGTGTCGCGGACAAATGGGCTGCGTATCTGGATTCGTTTCGTCGTTCTGAGCAACTTTCATGTACAAATTTTTTCGATCCGAGCTACGGATGAATTTCTACAATTTTCTGAAGTTTTTAAACATTTTCTGGAATTTACTTATTTAACAGAAAAGGGAATTATGACATTAGCATGATGCAATGCTGACGTCAGCAGGACGTCAACAGGTCGGCTGACCAGTCAACCCAGACATGTGGGTCCAGTGGGACCCACATGTCATTGACAGTGTACTAAAAGTGGGGTTAGTTTAATCTAATTAGACTAATAATTGTGTGGGACCTACTGTCAGTGTGTGCTTAGCCATTTAATTAAGTAAACTAATTAATTACCTAATTATGTATTTATTTTGAATAATTTAAAGGAGTAGGGCCTGCATGTCATAGCCACAGGGGCGCCCAGTCAGCGTTGACCCAAGTCAACGGGGTCAAAAGGGCCCGCGGGGCCCACAGTCAGTGGCACAGGGCGGGACCCACTGGGGCCAAGTCAGCGTGGCGGCCGGAGCAACGCCGGCGACCATTTCAGCGGCGGAGCATCGCCGGATTTGGCTGGGAAATGCTACGATGGCCCATTCGGGGCGTGCTTAGGCTCGTTCGATCGAGCGTTCAACGCCACATCCATCTACGGTGGCAGTGCGGCCATAAACGGCCGGAAACTACGGCGGCGAGCGGCGGAGCGGATGCCGGAGTTCGGCCCTCGCGCGAACTGCGGCTAGAGGGCATGGAAGGACTACTGGGGAGGCTCTACGGAGTCCTGGCGAGGCCTAGAGCACGGTGGCGAGCCCGGGTGAGCATGACATCGACGAGGATGACGGTGACGAGCTCCGCTGTGGAGTGAGCTTCGGGCAGCGATGGCAGCGGCGGCTACGGTGATGGATCCGTGCGGGGAAGCGAGGGGAGAGACGCGGTGGCTCACTGGGAGCCGTAAGGAAGTGGCAGTGTGCTCGGGGAGGCGCGGAGCATCCGGAATCGACGGCGACAGACGATGGCGATCTGAGGAAGGACAAGAAGATGGCGGCAGCGTGGAGGCTTCCAGGCTCGTTCGTTCGGTGTAGTCGACGTCGGGGAGCCGTTCGGGCACGTCGGCGAGGCAATCGGGGCACGATGGCCGCGGGATTGAGCGGTGGCGGCGAGCTCTCGGGCAAGCTCGCAGCGGGCGATAGAGAGAGCGAGGGGGGAAACTGGGGGTAGCTAGGTGAAAGATCGTGGATGTCGCCTAGAAGGGGGGTGAATAGGCGTTTTAAAATAATTACGATAAGGCTTGAACAAATGCGGAATAAACCTAGCGGTTAATTTGTCAAGCACAAAACCTAAAACAACTAGGCTCACCTATGTGCACCAACAACTTATGCTAAGCAAGATAAGAAACTATGAGATAGCAAGATATATGACCAAGAACAATATGGCTATCACAAAGTAAAGTGCATAAGTAAAAGGCTCGGGTAAGAGATAACTGAGGCACGCGGAGACGACGATGTATCCCGAAGTTCACACCCTTGCGGATGCTAATCTCCGTTTAGAGCGATGTGGATGCACAATGCTCCCCAAGAAGCCACTAGGGCCACCGTAATCTCCTCACGCCCTCGCACAATGCAAGATGCCGTGATTCCACTAAGGGACCCTTGAGGGTGGTCACCGAACCCGTACAAATGGCAACCCTTGGGGGCGGTCACTGAACCCGTACAAATGGCAACCCTTGGGGGCGGTCACCGAACCCGTACACTTTGGCAACCCTTGGGGGCGGTCACTAGTACCCGTCAAATTGCTCGAGGCGATCTCCACAACCTAATTGGAGACCCCGACGCTTGCCCGGAGCTTTACACCACAATGATTGAGCTCCGAACACCACCAAGGTTGGGGTTAACTCCCCAACGACACCACGAAGCTTCACCACAATGGAATATGGCTCTGAGGTGACCTCAACCGTCTAGGGCACCCAAGCACCCAAGAGGAACAAGCTCAAGGGTACCAAGCACCCAAGAGTAATAAGCTTCTCAACTTGTAACTTCCATGTATCACCATGGAGAACTCGAACCGATGCACCAAATGCAATGGCAAGGGCACACGGAGTGCCCAAGTCCTTCTCTCTCAAATCCCACTGAAGCAACTAATTCTAGGGAGGAAAATGAGAGGAAGAACAAGAAAGAGAACACAAAGAACTCCAAGATCGAGATCCAAGGGGTTCCCCTCACATAGAGGAGAAAGTGATTGGTGGAAATGTGGATCTAGATCTCCCCTCTCTTTTCCCTCAAAAACTAGCAAGAATCCATGGAGGGATTGAGAGTTAGCAATCTCGAAGAAGGTCAACAATGGGGGGGGAAGAACACGAGCTCAAAGGATAAGGTTCATTGGGGAAGAAGACCCCCTTTTATAGGAGGGGGAAAATCCAACCGTTATGTGCTCAGTCCGCACACGAGCGGTACTACCGCTCGGGCGGAAGAAGCAGGGAAAAAGGAGCAACACAACATGAACCTTGGGGAGGTAGTACCGCATATGAGCGGTACTACCGCTCACCCCAGCGGTACTACCGCTGGAGGAGCAGAACACGGGACCAAAAGAGGCAGGGCAAAGCAAAGTACGACGGTAGTAATGCAGTAGCAGTACTACCGCCCGACTGGAGCGGTACTACCGCTTAGGCGGAACTACCGTGCCTTACTGCCATGCAACTACTGCTAAATCCGACACGAAAAGAGCAGGACCCAAAATCGAGGCGGTAGAAGAGCGGCACTGCAGCGGTACTACGGCTGAAAGCTCCAAGCAGTACTACCGCTTGGGCTCGTGGTACTACCGCTGGGACCAGACAAAAGCCACTATCAAGAAGACAAGAACTGCCATAACTTCTGCATATGAGCTCCGAATTGAGAAAACTCAAGCTTGTTGGAAACAAGACGACGAGTAGCATCAAAACATCGACTGGTTATAGTAAGAAGAGGCAGGGGAGGTATGCCTAACAAAAAGAGGAGTGAAACCTCCAACCGAGAAGAACCGGCAAAACCTCCAACATCGAAAACATCATAGAAGATGCATGTGAACTCCGTTTTCGATGAACTCGAGCTTGTCATCAAGATGACCATAAGCTCTAAGACTCACAAAGAGAACCAAACAAGAACCAAGAAAGATAATGCAAGGATGCAATGGTTTGAGCTCTCAACGAATGATATGATCAAGCTACTCATCGAGAGCCCCCCCCCCCTTGATAGTACGGCAATCGATCCTATAACCCGGTCTCCCAACTACCATCATGAGACCGGTAAAATAGAAAACCTATCAAGGGCAAACCTTTGCCTTGCACATGGTCCACTTGAGCTAGATGATGACGATATTGACTCCCTCAAGTTGGACCACCTTTCTTGATTGTGTTGACTCGATGAAGACTAGTTGATTGCTCCCCCATACTCCACTATGGGTGAGCCACTCTTCCGCACATCTTCACAAGTCCATTGTCACCACAAAGGACGGCAAGCTTCAAGCATTTGATCTCTTCGTGATGCTCCACTTGAACTTGCACACCGCAACCTAACCCCACAAAGAACCCTCACGAAGACCATGTGTTAGTACACAAAGCGTAATTGACAATGCTTACCATACCATGGGATCACTTGATCCCTCTCGGTACATCTTCTACGCTTTGTGGGTTGATCAACTTGATTCACTCTTTGACTTAGTCTTGATCAACCTCGCACAAGACCAATCTTTAGGTAATTCCTTGAATAGCACCTTGGTCGACACAAACTCTCCTTGAAACCAACACATGTACTCCAAGAAAAGCCTATGGACAAAACCTTCAAATATAACTCAAGGCAACCATTAGTCCATAGAGATTGTCATCAATTACCAAAACCAAACTTGGGGGCACCGCATGTTCTTTCACTAGGGTTTCCAGGGGATCGAGGGTGGCCTTAACCGCGCGGGGGCACGGCGGATGGTCACCGCGTGGCCATCCGCGGCCTGGACGAGCGCCCGACGGTCACCGAGCTCGGATGAGCAGTAGGAGGAAGAAGGGAACTCCAGGTGGGCTGGTCCGCACCTGTAGCTAGTAGGCCTAAGTGCACAGTAGAACTTAGGCCCCTTTCTATTTTCTTAGTTCTATTTTCTGTTTTTCTTTATTTGTTTACTACTCTTCATTTTAATTGAACAATCAAATGAATTTAGTCAAATGTGAAATTTCACACAAAAATTCAGGGCAATATTGTTGAGCCACTCACAAGTCTGTAGAATATTTAGAGAATGATAATTATTTTTTAGAATTCGAAATGGCCGGGTTATGTGCTGTTGCACCACTTATTAATTTGTTAAGGGCATTTTAATAATTCAAATGAGGTTGGTTAATTCATCACAATTTCTTATTGAATATTTGCAACACAACGGACATTTTTGTTTTACTGTTTGAAGACATAAAATTTGTCTTCCAATTTAAATTTGAAGTTGGGTTTGATTTGGAGCAAAGTGATGATTAACAAAATAATTGTGATTACTTGGAAGTCATTACCAGGAGGTTACTGTAGCATGCTTATCGGGGTGTTACAAAGACATGGTGCAAAGAATTATACATCTGGTGTCTAAGAAGATAGCTATGGTGACACGACAGGTGTGCGCTTGAGAACATGGCTGACCCCGAGTACCATGAGGATTCGTAGTGTGTAAAACCCTATATCGGTAGTCTTATTTCTGCACAAAAACGACACCATGACAATTCTGCTGAAAATATCGTCAGTCCGGATTACTTCTATTCAAATCATGCAAATTAAAGTCTACGGTGTCCTGGACTAGGGGGTGCTAACCTATTAGGCCCATGCTCCTCGAATTGGGCTGATGGGCACTCATTCTTTTCAAGATGGACTCCAGAAACTGAAGCATGATCGAGAATGCATCTACCGAAGACTTCTCGTATACTCCAATACTTCTCCTGCAGCCTCCACACCAAGATGCCGACCTTGTAACCCTAGATCCCCTACCTGGTGTGTGTACATAAGCCATAGGGTTTAGCCCATAGAGGGGACATCAACACAATCTCATTCACCTAGCCCTAGAGTTAGAACACATTTGACGATGTCGAGGTAGATCAACTTTGTACTTGATACATCTCCATTAATATAAACAAGAGCAGGCCGTAGGGTTTTGTCTCCATCAAGAGGGGCCGAACCTGGGTAATCATTGTCTTCTTGTTCCTTCTACCATATGTCCGAGATCCATGGCTTGGGACCCCGTACCCCGAGGTTTGCCGGTTTTCACACTAACACTGATGCTTTCATTGAGAGTCCTGCTTGCACATATTTTATAATACATTTTAATCAGAAAGCCATAGTGAAATTTCCATTTGTGTAAAGTTTCCAAAATGGCAGCTCTAAGAAGGAAATGATGTCATAAATGTTGTTGCCATCCAATATAGATGGAAACGACCCAACCAATAAAGCCATCAAGACTTAGTATAGAGCACCAGGAAAACCACCACTACCAGATTTTCATGACGGTAGTCTGCCTCACTGCCAACTCCAATGCCTCCAGAGAGTCGACACCCTCACTCTAAGCACTATAGGTGCCTTCTGAAGCCCACATGACAAGTAGCATCACATCCAAACTATCTTATAGTTCTAGTACATAGGTACCACAATTGTGAGCCATGCCCATTGTCTCTCCGCTCGCCGGCTAGAGCACACTTGCCGCCATTGTCCTATCTTCATGTCATACTACCCGAGAGGTTGGAGACCATTCTTCACGACCATCATGAGTTGCCCACCATCACACATATCAGGAACCACGACACACCGGTGCAGTGCCGACGCCAACGCTTAAATGTTGTGGGAGCTCTAAAGGATCTTAAATTTCGGCACATATATGAACAAACCTAATAATGTAATCAAAAGAGTTCAAGGCCCCAACGCTTACACGCGTACCCATACCATATCAGAGCATTACCGTTAACAAACCAGTCATAAACTCGCAATTGGCATCAGATCCTTAATGGACCAGTCACAACACTACTCCACACACACCCTAACTGACAAATGAGGAAAATGGCGCCACCACAATGCCCCCCTCTCCCTCCCCCCCCCACACACAAGATGCCATCTTCACCTAGTCGCGCTTCATCGTCCAGGACCAGAACAGACACCTAGTCACGCTACCACCACCCGCAACGTTGATCTTCTGTTGGCTTCATCCGGCGGCAGAGGGGAACCGGGGAGGAGGAAGGGGAGATGATTAATGTATAGTATCATGTGAAGCTAAATAAACAAGCTAATATTTTCATGGGCGGTGGATTGGGCGACTTGGCAATACGCTGGAGATTGGTGTCATGCCGTCCTTCCTCCTCCTGATTTCTCCTCTTGATTCTTCTTCTTCCTTTTTTGATCCCCAACTGCTTCTCTAATCTTCCATATCCTTTTCTCTTGTTCCTTCCAGATCCCAACAATTCCCTTCTCTAATCTTGCTTATCCTTTTATCTTGTTCCTTCCAGATCTCATCAATTCCCCTGCTCCAACTAGTGAGGCTAGATCCTTTGTATCCAACCCATCAACCGATCTCTCTCCGTCTCATCTATATCAGCGGATTCCTTGATCGATTCTCGCTCACCAGCCTCTCTGCCTGCGCCCTTCCACCGCTGTGGCATCGCGCCTCCGCCACCACCATCCGAGACTCCTACTGCCTCAACAGGATTTCCTTGTGGTGCCGCCGGATTCCCGCGTCGAATAGGAAATCCTCCCCATCCCTCAGATTCGTCAGACTATCGGCCAAGTGCTGCTGGAGCGCCTTGGCCTCGTCCTTCTCGCTTGGCTAGGACAGCTAAAGGAACCAGTTTCTGAATTGGACAAAGAGCACGGCTGCTTCGAATAGGAGCAACACTTTCTGAAATTTGTGTCTGTGGAGAAGCTGAACTGGAGTTGTGATTGCCATGAAGTTCATTGGCTGGAACTGCCGTGGCATGGGCAAGGACCTCAGCAGCTCTACTAAGATGGAGTACCTCACAAAATTGATGAATTCCACCCGTGCTTAGGTAACTTTCGTATCTGAAATTAGAACATCAAGGTACAATTCTTCTCATCTTAACTCTCGATTTAATAATAACGATAGCTTTGTAGTTCCATCTGTTGGTCGTTCTGGTGGTCTTTGGATACTTTGGTCTGATGAAGTTTGTGTCTCTGTCAAGTTCTCTAATCATTGTATGATTTTAGCCCTTGTTATCAATAAAATTACCAATGTGGAATTTGTTCTGGCTTGTGTTTATGGAGATCGCCATCATTGCCACACTAACCTAATTTGGGATCATGTTCTAAATTTTGTTAATGATAACATAGGGAAGCCAATTGTTTGTTTCGGTGATCTGAATGATATCATGTGTGATACGGAAACTACTTCTCTCAATGTGAATAAGAACCGTATGCGTGCTGTCAATAACTATGTCAAGCAATGTGGTCTGTTTGATCTGGGGTTTAGTGGACCGGCTTATACTTGGACAAATATGCGGTTCTCCTCAAGACCTATCTTTAAAAGGCTTGATCGTTGTCTTGCCAATGCAGATTGGTGTGTTATGTTTCCTAATACTAATGTTTTTAATTTACCAATCATTCATTCGCTGAGTGATCATGCACCTATTCTGATATCCACTGATTCTCAGTTTCGTAGGCCTAAACTACACTTTAAATTTGAAAATTGGTGGACTTTTGAGGAAGATTTCCAGGGCATTGCTAAAAATGTTTGGGACTCCTCGGTTAATAGACCATTCGATGTCAGAACCAATAACCTTGCAGGGACTTTGAAAAGGTGGTGCAAAAAGAAAAAACCTTTACAGCATCAACTTGATTGTATTCAGGATCAGATCAATGAGATTCAAATGAAGCCGGTGCATCTCCAAGACTATTCCCTTCAGGCAAGCCTAGTTGCCCAATATGAAGGTAATTTGACCAAGCTCATTGAATTTTATAGGCAACGTGCAAAAAAACACTGGGCGACCAAAGGTGACGGGAACACATCCTTCTTTCATAATGCTGTTCAAAAGCGTAAGCGTCGAAATCGCATAGTTTCTATTAAGGACACTCATGGTAATAATTTGTTTGATCCAGATGATATTGCCAAGGAGTTTGTTAATTATTTTAGAACCATTTTTCGCTCATCTTCTACTAATAATGACAGACCCAGTTTGGATACTACTTTGCCGCAAGATACAAACGACTTCACCTACTCGATCCCTGATAAACATGAGATATGGGAAATTCTCAAAGGCGTGAAGAAGAATGCCTCTCCTGGACCTGATGGATTCAATGTGGGTTTCTACCTTTCGGCTTGGAGTTGGATAGGAGATGATGTGACCAATTTGGTAAGAAATTTCTACACCACGGGTATTGTTCCGCCTCTTCTCAATGATACTCAAATTGCCCTCATTCCGAAGAAACTTGCTTCGCATCTGCCTTCTGACTTTCGACCCATAAGTTTGTGTAATGTTGTTTACAAAATCATTGCTAAATCTTTAGCCAATAGGTTGAAAGGACATTTGCCTGATTACATTCACCCCTCTCAGCAAGCTTTCATTGAAGGTAGGCGCATAAGCAATAATATTATTGTCGCCCAAGAAATTGCCCACTCATTCTCTCTTGCTTCTTGGAAGAGCCTTGATTTTATACTAAAAATTGACCTTGCCAAAGCTTTTGATAGAATTGAGTGGCACTTCATTGTCTCGGCTCTTGCTCGTAAAGGTCTCCATGCCCATTTCATAAAACTTGTTCATGCATGCATTTCATCCCCAACGTTTTCAGTGATCATTAATGGTCAATCTTTTGCAAAATTCAATAGTTCCAGAGGCATTAGATAGGGATGTCCTTTGTCATCGTATCTTTTTGTCCTTGCAGTAAATGAGTTATCTCTTATGTTACAGGATGCCTTGCAAGCTAATCACCTGACAGGTATTTCGCTTGGACCAAATTGCCCTCCTATTCACTCTTTGATGTTTGCAGATGACCTGATTGTTTGTGGCAAAGCTAATGTGCAGGAAGCTAATACTATTTTACAGCTTTTAGACCATTTTTGTTGTGATTCAGGGAAAACTCCAAACTGGAGTAAATCTGGTATCTTATTCAGCAATAATGTTACGATGCAGGTTAAACAAGATATTAAGAGAATCTTTCCAGCTCCAGACATCGACAGTTCTTTCGTCCATTTAGGCCATCCACTTGTTTTACCTTCTAAAGATAGATCAGCTGCTTATAACTTTGTTTACGATAAATTCAAGTCCAAACTTAGCACATATAAAGCCAACAGACTCTCTCATGCGACAAGATTAACTCTCATAAAATCCGTTTTCTCTTCCATTCCTGTATATTACATGTCCAACATACTTTTTTCAAAAAAGTTCCTTGCTAAACTAACAACAATCATTAGGAACTTTTGGTGGACAGGTATTCAAGATGATCAGACTACTAGAAGCTTGTGCCTTAGGGCATGGGCTGATGTATGTATTGAGAAGAAAATTGGTGGTCTTGGTGTTAGAAATTTGCAGGCAATCAACCAAGGACTTGTTCTCTCGACGGCATGGAGATTGGCAAAAGAGCCGCAAAGTCAGCTAGCATTGATTCTCAAGGCAAAGTATCATCATGATACATCCATTTGGAGAGCCCGGCCGAACAAACCTAAATCTGCCTTTTGGTCTGCAATTCTAAAGGTAAAGCCTCTTCTAATCTCAGCCACAATTTGCCAAATTGTTGATGGTGCTAGTTCTATTTGGAGCTCGCCTTGGTTTTCCGGATGGGAAACTATTTATGGTCATTTTATCATTCAGCAACAATCTTTTTCTTACCCTGCACAAGTTAAAGATCTTTGGATACCAGGTCAAAAGAACTGGAATGCAAACTTGATTAATTCTCTTTTCACTCCTGAATTGGCTAATACCATTCTACAAACTCCTATTATTAAGGCAAATGGTAAGGATATGTTGGTTTGGAAACTAACTCCTGTAGGTGAATTCTCTTCCAAAAGTGCTTACAAGCACTGCTTCAACAATCTTCAGCTTCCACCAAGGCAAAGGCCCAAAATTGTCCCTATGCAGGTCATTTCCCTTCTTAATCAGGTGTGGGAGGATAAGCAAATGGCACCAAGAGTTCAGACATTTGCTTGGAGGCTTCTTAGGAAAGCACTTCCTACAGGTAAGAGGGCAAGTAGGTACTCCAAACATATCAATGAAAACTGCTCTAGATGTGGACTATTAGAAGATGAAATGCATATGTTGTTTCTCTGTCCTTTTTCTAAAGCTGCATGGTTTTGCTATCCCTGGTTTATTAAAACGGAATCTCTGGCTGAAAATTATCATTCTATTCCTGGTATGATTCGTGCTTTGATTACATCTCAACATCCAAAAATAAACTTGACTACTCTCTATACTTTTCTATGGTGTCTTTGGAAAGCTCGGAACGACTGTCTATTTTGCAGCAAATTATGCAAGCCTTCCCAGGTGTATGCTTCAGCAAATGCAATAATTGAAGCAACCAATTTAGAACATAAGAACTTCGCTCAGCAACAAGAAAGCGATAAAGCTCAGGAGCAGTTGCAGGCTTCTTCAACAACCACGCATACACATGACTGTAATAACCTTACAGGGAATGTCATCTTTTGCGACGCAGCCTGGGAGAGACGCACAGATTCAGAGCTGGGCCATGCTGGCTTAGGAGTAATCATCACCATGCAAGACAATCGGCACCTCCAACGACTACACGTCTCTGCGCTTTCGCCTCTAGTTTCATCACCCCTCCAGGCTGAGACTTATGGGCTGCTACTAGCTACTAAGTTAGCAGATCTTCTGCAGGTTCAGAACCCTCACTTTTGCACCGACTGCTCGGTGTTAGTTTCGGCGGCAAGGTCATCAACGGTATTTGCTGCTCCAGGATGTTGGGAGAACAGACCTTTCCTTGCAGAGATCCAAGCCTCTCCCTCTTTTAGTCGTAACAAGATCACTCACATCAACAGAAGCAACAATGTAAAAGCTGATCATCAAGCTCGATTAGCTTTGCGGATTCAGTCAAGGTCCTTAGCTCTTCGTTGCTTATGTACACAAGCAGATCAAGGTCAATGTCCCGGAAAGGACATAGTTTCTGGTTCTAGCATGAGTCCCTTCATGCTTCTTTCTGTAAAATGCACTTGATCATCAATAAAGTTTTCTTGTGTTCAAAAAAAATTTTATTTTCATGGGCAACTGGGTTGACATCATCATGTGGCTAACTCCTGGATCAATTCTTGTTCTCAGCATTTTTTTGTGTGCTTGAATTGAAAGAAGAAGAAAAAAATCATTGCAATGGAAGATGATTAGCCTAGCCAAGCGGGCCCCGCATCTCACTCCCCCATCTTCTCCTTTCCCGTTCTCTGTCCCCTCACTCACTCACTCACTCCCGCACGCCTCCTCGCCAAGCTCCCCCCATCGCAAGA
>NC_041388.1:11618530-11652116 GCF_002162155.2 Triticum dicoccoides
ACTCTCCAATCCCCTCCCCCCATTGCGAGATCCCGCACCAGATTCGATCCTCCCCCTCCCAAAACCCACGGGGGACCCGTCTCCTTCCCCGAATCCGCCGTTTCCACCCCCCGAATCTGGCGGCCGGAGATCGGGCCCGTTAGGCGGCGGCCGGCGGAGCTCGATCTGTCCGTCCGAGCCCAGGCGGACCGCGAGGAGGCTAGCTGGGACACCGCATTGGGCTTCGGCGCGCTTTTTCGACAAAAAAAATGGCGGCGCCGGGGAGCAGTAATGGCGGTGGCGGCAGCAGATCCCAGCAGCAGCAGCAGCCGCAGCAGGACAAGGTATATGCGCGCACGCTTACATGTGATGTGGTGCGATTTTCTTGCGCGCGCAGTGGCTCGCTCGCTCGCTCGCTTTAGAGGCTGATGTGTACAGGGTACCTGCCGAAATTTGCCAGTACCTGAATGAGCTCATCCACTCCGCTGCGTACCAACTGTACTGGCCACTAGCGGCTGATGCAGCTGAAGCACCTTTAATTGTGCTTTACTTTGTACTGCTCCACTGATTGCTCCCTGCTGCTATGCATGCACAGGCATAACAAGCTGCTGAACTGAACTGAACTGACAGTAATTTTGCTGTCAGTCCGTGTTGAATTGCATGCACTTTGCACTAGACCAGCCACTAATTTTGCAAAGACAGCATCATTTGGAGTGTGTATCTCTCCCATTCCTCCATGGATATTGTAGATATATAAGTATATAACTAACAGATGGCTTTTTTCCACTTATATTCACAGAGGCCAATAGTCATGTGCATCTTTGACCGAGCTAGTACATTGTCCGTTCAGCTCTAAACTAGTTGAAATGCATGCATTTTGCACTCGTTCAGCCAGTAATTTTGCAATGCCCCAGCATCATCTGTAGTATGTTTCTCTCCCACTCCTCCATGGATATTGTAGATTTACATGTATGTGACTGACTGGTGGATTTGGGCTTCTGTTCACACTTATATTTGCCAGAGGGTTGAGGCTAAGGGCCAAAGTAAGCACAAACTCTGTGGTGCTATGCTAGGATCCTTTTGCACTTTTTCGTATTCTTGGGAGATATGTGCATGCTTTGATGACTGATACAACAGTTTTTATGTTATATGTGCCACATTATCTCGTTATGCTTATGAAGTTCGGCCCAATTTTCCTTTGCATGGTTAATAATGATGGAATAAAGTTTCCTTTCTGTACAGAGTTCAGTAATCGTGTGCAATTTCGTCGTTGACTGAGCTAGTACATTACATTGTCTTTTCTTTGAACTCTAAACTAGTTCTTTGTTCTTCTGCGCAGTCAATTTTGTGTGTCTTCCTTTACCTGTCAATAATTAGCAAGGCGGTTTTATTTAGTTTAATCAAATTCATGTACTTGCACTACTAACGCATGTTTCACTGTTCTTAACAGCAGAGTATATGGGCTGGCTGTTTCTCTGGCTTGTCATGCTTTGGGGCGCAGAAGGGTGGAAAGCGTATAGTTCCTGCAGCACGTATGCCCGACGGGAGCGCATCGACTAACCGTGGAAATGCTCAGTCTGGTGGCAATCCCAACCAAAATGGGGCTATGAATCTGTCCCTTCTCGCACCACCGTCATCGCCGGCATCCTTCTCCAACTCCGCACTTCCTTCGACTGCCCAGTCACCTAACTGCTTCCTGTCAATCTCTGCAAATTCTCCAGGTGGCCCAACATCTAACATGTTTGCTGTTGGACCATATGCCAATGAGCCTCAGCTCGTCTCACCTCCGGCAGCCTTTTCGACCTACACAACTGAGCCATCCACAGCACCACTGACCCCTCCTCCTGAACTGGCTCATGCAACCACTCCATCCTCTCCAGATGTCCCGTACGCTCAGTTCCTTTCGTCGTCTATGGGTCTTAAAACTGCAGGCAAGGAGCACAACATGCATTACTACTCTGGTGGTTCAGGGCTCCAGGGGCCTTATCCACTTTACCAACCAGGGAGCCCTTCCAGCAGCCTCATTTCGCCTGCCTCGGTGACTCCGAGGACCGGCCTCTCCTCGCCTATCCCTGAGCAAAATGTTCCTACTGCTGCTCACTGGAAGACATCCAGGTCCGCCTGCGACACGCCGTATTCCATTGCTTCACCCATACCCGAGCAAGAGGTCCCTACTGCACACTGGAAGACCTCCAGGTCTGCCTGTGACACGCCGTACTCCAGGACATCGCCGTCGAACATCTTCGGGCTTGATTCAGCTGCCACAAGAAACTCCCTGCTAGATAGCAACTTCTTCCGCCCGGCTGCGTCTGCTCAGTTCTACCTGGATCAGGCTTATAATGGTGGCAAGCTCAGCGTCTCGAGGGACAAGCAACAAGATGCTGATGAGGTTGAAGCGTACCGAGCATCATTTGGATTCAGTGCCGATGAGATGGTTACAAGCACTCAACGTTATGCAGAAGCACCAGATGCCACGCTTGATGAGGGATTCAGCATATCTCCATTTGGAAACAATGCCCCTGCTAATAATACAGAGGAGGCACGCCCGTTTAATGAGCTGCCTAATGATGAGGTTCAGAAGGTGGGTAAGATGAGTAGATCACTTTCAAATGCAAAAGAGATGATGACAAGTCCCTCAAAGAAGCCAGCAGACCAGCTTCAACATAAGGCAGTGTACCTCGATATATTCAAAGGTGAATGTCCTGACTTCCAACCCCAACCATTCGTTCATTCTGTTATAGTACCGATCTTTGTATGCCAGAATCATCAATATTTGTTGGTTTTTTTTTCACTCAGAATAATGTATAATTAGCAAGTAACTTCAATTATACTAGCACCGGCTCCATAGCCTGAACCTAAATGCTGGTGTTGTGTCAATGTTTCTGCGATCTTACTCACCATGCTCCTTTCCTTTCTTACTGCAGGAACTAAAGGGGGGTATCTGTCTGAGGACGACACGTCAGCTGTGAAAGACTGCCATCCATTCAGGATGACTCGAGACGAGATATCTCTGAAACCGATAGAGGTGAGGAAGAAGGCCCCAGCCGGGCAGGCATGCTCGGACGCGGAGGTCGAGTTCAGAAGGGCGAGGAGCCTGAGAGAGGCCAACAGCGTCTTGTCGTGGCGCAGCACCCTGTCAAGGCAACTACAGTAATGCATGGATGGTGCACTAGCTAATATATGCAGGATAAGTAAGTTGAAGAGTGAGCTTCCTCCCTTGGCCGAGCCGCCTAGCGTGCGTTGTCGATCGCTCGGAGGTGTTAGAAGTAAGTAATCTGTCGTAGTCGCAGAGCTAGTAGCCTGTATCTATGCACTACCCATATATGTCTGGGGATCCTTTCTACTTCTAGCCCAGATGGATATGTGATGACCAACCAGCAGCTTGTATTCAGTTTCAGATTGCCATGTTCCTCTTCTGCTTTATGGAGACTCTGTAACCATTAGCCGTCCAGCACAATGAAATGAAATGAAAGGGCGTTGCTCCTGTCCTGATCCGCCGCCTGAATACTCGCATGCTTACGCGATTTGCTGCATCTAACTGAACTTGATCTTGAGTAGCATTGTTCACAGCAGCAGCATCAATGTCAATGCTGGTACCCTGCAAAAAAAAAAAAATGTCAATGCTGGTAGAATTTATCGAAATGAATGCAAGCTGACGTTGCATAGTTTGAATCAGTGTGCTTCTGCTTGCTTCCAGGAAGTCTTTTGTTATATGCATGAACACCATCAGGTTGTTCTCTGCCTTTCTACAGTTCATGGTGATTGGAATTGTAACAGAGTTGCAATTTGTACTTAACTGCTGTTACATAATGCATTTGTTCTCACATCCTGAACAATGTACGCGGCGTCTCATAGACCATTTATGCAATTGGGTTAGGGTTAGGCAGAGATGCAACATATACCCTGTATCCTCTCCCCCTGAAACCTCCAGCCCCTCTCCTGTTCTTCCTCCCAGGCTCTCTCTAGCACATTCTTCCCCCCAGGCTTTTGTTATATGCATTCCCTCCGCCCTTTTGGTGATTCTTTGCCTTGACATTGCCCAAGAGGGTAGGGTCCTGTCCGATGATGAGCGTGAGCTACGGGCTAGGCTCAAGAGGCGGGTCATTGCCTTGTCTGTGCTTGAAAGGTCTCGTAAGAAGCAATGCGCCAGAATCTCCAACCTTAGGGAGGGGGACGCAAATACTAAATTCTTCCACCGCCGAGTCAATGCTAGAAGGAGGAAAAACCACATCCATAGAATCAAGAATGAGCAAGGATGGGTCACCGAGCATGTGGCTAAGGAAAAAGTAATTCATGATCATTTTTGCAACGTCATGAAGAAGGGCCCTTTAAGCCGCAAAGATTTCAACTGGGATGAGCTAAATTTGGAACCCGTCGACCTCCATGACCTTAACTCTGCTATGACCGAGGGTGAGGTCCTCGAAGCGATCAACGATTTGCCTTGTGACAAGGCCCCGGGTCCGAATGGCTTCACAAGCCTTTTTTTCCAAGAAGTGTTGGAACATTGTCAAGGCCGACCTCATGCGGGTCATAAACCATTTTGACTCCCTTCACACGTCAAACCTCCAGTGGCTCAATTCCGCCAACGTGGTGCTTTTGCCTAAGAAAGATGGGGCGGAGGGAATTGCCGATTATAGGCCCATTAGCCTACTCCACGCGATCGCGAAGATTATTGCGAAGGTGCTCTCCTTAAGGCTTGGCCCCCACATGACAAAGCTCGTTTCCAATGCCCAAAGCGCCTTCATCAAAACAAGAAGTATCCACGACAACTTTTTGTATGTCTGTAACCTCGCTCGGCGCCTGCACAAGAGCAAGACCCCTTCACTTCTCTTCAAGCTTGACATCCGCAAGGCCTTCGACACCGTGAAGTGGGACTACTTGCTCGACCTTCTTCAACGGCGAGGATTCCCTAGCAAGTTCAGGGACTGGATCGCAGCCCTTCTTAGCTCCTCCTCATCGAGGATCATCCTCAATGGTATTGCCGGCGACCCAATTAAGCATGGTCAGGGCCTTAGGCAAGGGGACCCCGTATCCCCGCTGCTTTTCGTCATCGCCATTGACCCACTCCAAAGAATTCTCGAGGTGGCTACGAGAAAGGGGCTCCTCCACAAAATCAGGGGTAGGGGAGCCATGATGTGGACCTCCCTCTATGCAGATGATGCGGCCGTCTTCTTGGCTCCGATCAAAAGGGACGTCGACAACCTTGCAAACATTTTGAGGGGCTTCGGTGAGGTCATGGGTCTGTGTACTAACTTCAACAAGAGCTCTTTTGTGCCCATCCGATGCAACCACCTCGATTTGGGACGTCTGACCCAGAGGCTGCCGGCTGCTAGGGCTTCCTTCTCTCTACGATACTTGGGGCTCCCTCTCTCAGTTTGGCAACTAAAGTTGGTGGATCTTCAATTTCTAGTGGACAAGGCCGCAAACAAGCTAACAACTTATGAGGGCAAAAACATCACCACCATCGGATGAACGACTCTTGTCAAGTCCATGATCACCTCCCAAGTGGTCTACCCTGCCACACCGCTAGTTATTGCGCCAACCATCTTGCTCAAAGTCAACAAACTTGACAGAGCTTTCCTTTGGTCCGGTTCGGACAAGACAACGGAAGCAAAATGCAAGGTCAATTGGGATATTGTTTGCCGGCCACTTCAATACGGGGGACTTGGGGTTCTCAACACCAACAAGTTTACACGTGCCTTCCGGTTGTGATGGCCGTGGTATGAATGGAAGGAGCCCACCAAGATGTGGGCGGGGATGGAAAACCCGTGCGACGAGGAGGACCTATGCTTTTTCTATGCTTCCACTACTATCACCATTGGCAATGGTGCGAAGACCCCTTTTTGGGACTCACCGTGGCTTTCATGGGCGCAAGCCAAAAGACATTGCCCCGCTCATTTACAAAGCGTCAAAGAGAAAGAATTGGAAGGTTCGGGAGGCCCTCTCACACAATGCATGGATCCTCAAGATCAAACCGCCCACCATCATCTCCGCGGAGCTCATCACGCAGTTCTTCACTCTTTGGGCGCTTTTGCATGAGGTCCAACTTGATGATCTCACCGAGGATGACATTGTGTGGAAGCATACGGCTAGTGGAATCTACTCGGCGGCATCCGCATACAAGGCACAATTCTTAGGGATGGTTCCTACACCCTTGGACAAAATGGTTTGGAAGGCTCCCCCCCCCCCCCCAAAGTCAAGTTCTTCGCTTGATTGGCGCTACAAGACAGAATTTGGACTGCTGATCGTTTGGCAAAACGTGGGTGGGCCAACTGTGGTCTCTGCCCTCTCTGCATGAAAGTGCAGGAATGTGGGCCTCACCTTTTTTTACAAATGCCGCTACACATGAAGGCTTTGGTCTTTGATCATTGACAAATACCATATTCTTGGTCTTCATGCCAACGGTTGGCCCCTGTTCGACTCAGTTGAGGCTTGGTGGGCAAGTACCTGCAACAACGCCACGCTAAACCGCCAAGCTAAGGCGTCCCTCACCATGCTTGTTTCGTGGACTGTCTGGAACGAGCGAAACGCAAGGGTCTTCAAGCACAAGAGCGCTCCTCCAACTATTTTGCTTGCCTCCATAGAGACCGAGGCCAACCTTTGGGTCATCGCCGGTGCCAAAAAATTAGGGTCCATTATTTTGCGAGGGTGATGTCATGCCGTGTATTGAGTGACTTGTAACAAACTCTATTCTCTCTTATTTAATGGATGAGGCAAAACTTTTGCCTCCGTTTCAAAAAAAAAACATCTCTCAGAGAACTGTTTCCGCTCAGCGTAACGGTATGGATCGTTGCCACCGTGACACTTTGTCGACGACACACTTCCGTTGTCATCTCTGCTTCCATTATGAAAAGCCTCTGTCTGATCAGTGACCATGCACGTGTCTACAAAGAAAAAATTGGTTGTTTCACTCCAGCTTTCCGAATTAAACACACTAACAACACACAAGATCGATGGCCTTACACTTTTTCCCATCACAACAAATACTGGGAGATCTAGCAGACACACAGTGACATAGATGGCCTTGCACTTTTTCCATCATAAAGACAACCACAATGTCTGACAATATTTAAGCTTTGCAAGCAGCTGGCTGGACACGGCGCCTACGGTTTCGCAACGACCTCCGTGCTTGATGCTGCTCAAGTCGTCGTCTGGTTTCTGTATTTTAATCTAGGATCGACCGTCTTGATGCAGCACATATTTTACTTGAGCGAAATATTACAGGAAGGTGATGGTGAGCTTCCTGGACACTGGAGCTAGCCGTTGGGATTATAGTAATTCAAGAAAAGGACCTCGATTATTGTTGGTCAAACAAGATCTAGCCTCGTTCTCCACATAAATAATCATACCGTTTATACTTCCAAACCATGTTATTACTTAAGCCAGGGCCCTGAGGGTCAATGCTTACATACTGAGTTACAAGTAGCTTGCACTTGCAGCAGCCGCTCTTCATTCCTAGCCTTTTCTCCTCCGCGTGATAAATCTGAGCTGCTCTAGATGTCCACAGTTCCCTCCAGCTGATTGCCACAAACCGAGCTTGGCCTCCGCTTCTTGCAGGTAAGATCCAACCTTGGAATGGAAATCCAGGGGAGCTTCAAATTTCTTCTTCTTCTCATGTTTATTATGCACGGATAGCGCGTGGAATGATCTATTTAGCACCTTTGATCTTCTTGCATGTCATTTGATTTCAACAATTGGAGGCTCGATATACTGTTCACCTCAATTTTTCAGGGGTATAATGGCCCGTCTCTGGAAACTTATTGATGATGCCAATTCAAGAGCGATGAGGGCTATCAACGGTTATGCCGTGTTCACGGGTTACCTAACCATGGATATCAAGGGCCTAGGTTTTCTCATACTTACATGGACCACCGTCGTACTCCTTGGGGTTTCGTCTCTGCTTCAGAACAAATTTTTTTGGTGTCTCACATTTATCACTTTGGTACAAACAGCAGGGTAAAGTTTGAAGTTTCCACAATGCCTTTAGTTCATGCATTTTTAATGCTTTATGTCTTGTGTTTCTCTACATTTAGCTTCATGTTTGTATTATTTTCCATTACTTAATTTCCACTAAAATAATGACTTCTTTTGTACAAGGGAGGCATATGAAGGCAACGGGCAATTAGGGGATATATCACTAGTTACATGGTCGAGGCAAAGATTAGAGAAGATGCGTACAATAAACGTACAACAAAGGTCGTTCTACACCGGCAGAAATGACACTTTGATGTTTCTTGGAGTAGGTTCAGTCGTTTCGATGGAGTGTGACCTGGTGCTATGTTAAGAATGCGTTGAGAGAAATTCGGTCGCACAGGCCTGCGTCGTGCACGACTCCTCACCCTCTCCAAACTTCTCTTTCTCGATGTCGATCGGAGTCATACACGACTCCTCAGACTCGACCACAGGACTCATAGTCTTTTCCTGTGAGCTTTAGTGCCCTCCCCCTAGTTACGTTCAGGTGAAGTGAATAGATTACATGCCCGCGGGAATGCTTATAGAGGCCATGTGTTCTTGATAAATGACCAAGTCTACTCATTGTGGTGGTAGGTGGAGAGGGTATATTGGTATGATTTGCTTCACTAGTCTATAGACTAGTCAAAGGTGACGGGTCCATAGTCCATGGTGTAGTAGCTCGTGACGTTTTTTGTGTCGTCACGAGCTTCGAGTTGCTTACACTTATTATTATATTTTCATACCTTTTATGAAAATAGACATGATGGTACACGGATTTATCGCGTTTGATCGAAATGGCGAACAATTCATCCAGCAAGTCGAGCGAGCTTGAGGGGTTCATCTGCCAGGAACCCTCCAACTCACAAAAAGGACAAGCAAAAGATCACTATCATGGGATTTCACAGCAATATTCATGATTTATGTGATTCGGGGGCAATTGCGCACTTGGAAGATCAATGTACGGAATTCACACGAGGATATACCTAAGTTCAACCGTCTGTATCACTACATATTTTAGTGACTAGCCGGAGCCTTGTAATGTTCAAAAAACCTTCAGTGGAGGTGGTTTTGCACTACTGGAGAGTTAATTGGCGTATGAGTAAAATGCATGAGCGGTCCTAATTCTTTCATCAAAGTGTTGACCAGGTCCTAATCTTTCAAAATGCACGTCTGGGTCTTAAATCTTTTTAAGTTGTTCATCCAAGGTTATAAATCCGTCTGACCAACACTGACCTACCTACATGGCGCTTTGACCATGGTCACGTGGATAGGAGGGCCCAGGAGGAGTAACGACCAGCCATGCATATTTGCGAGAAAGCCCTCAAACACTAATTTGTTCACATTCGCAGTCCCTTTCATCTTCCCCACCCCCTCTCGCGAAACCAAAGTCGAGCGACGGAAGTGGCACTGCTCCGGTGAGAAGCGGAGGTCATGGGTGGCGGTAGTTCGGCAGGGTCGGCCGCTAGAGTTGTGACGACGGGCGTGACACCTTGATAGCTAAGCTACAGTAAACCCCTGTTAATGATGCCAGGTCATCGTAATTAAAATTTTGCTAAACCTCGCTCGTTTCAAAATTAGTTCAAATACAAATTCAAATAAAAAATCAAATTATAATTTCATAAAACAGTGAATAAAAAATGTTCATTAGGTTTTAAATATTCCTTAGATAATTTTCATGCATCAATCAACATTTTCTAAAGGTTTAAAATGCCCCTGATATAAAAACAGTAACCAAAACCGCCGCATTTAGGTCATTTTCATTTAATAAAAATACAAAACAACTACTAATCGCTCCCAAAATTTTAGTGACAGTGAGGTATGTTGAATACTAAATATTGAGACCAGTCACACATTTTATAAAAATGGATTATTGTTAAAAGTGCAATAGCAAACAAAAGAAAAGAAAACAAACAAACAAAAAGAACAAAAGACCAGCTCCCCCCCCTCCACCGCTGGCCGTGAGGCCCAACTGGCCAGCCAGCCGGCCCACCCCACCCTTGGCCTATATGGGCTACCTCTCCATCCCCCGAATCGTAGACCCTCAATCCCGTTCCTCTCCTCCCTCGCTCCCCACGCACTGCCACACACTCGCTCACGCGCAGGGCAGCGCCCAGGTCCGTGCTCCTTCTACCTCCCGCCCAGTCACCCGCCTCTGACGACCAGCGCCGCCCCTCCTGGCCTCCTTCCTCTTCCTCCTGCACCGCGCCCTTCATCCCCGAGCTCCGCGCGCTGCATCCATGGTCGTCCCGACCTCCTGCCGCAATGTCGCCGTCTCCCCTCGCTCCGGTGAGCCGGGAAACCAGGCCGCCCACCTCCTCCTGCCTGCTCCCTCCTCGCGACATCCCGGTTGGCCGCACCTCCTGCGGCCTCAGCCGCCATGGCCACAGGCCATGGCCTCCGTCTCCAGCCCCGCCGAGGTGCACATCCAGGTGCACCACCACGAGCCCGCTGCCATCCCTACGGCTCCACTGTGAGCTCCTACTTCCCCTCTCCCTCCTCTAGGATCGCACGCGTCTCCCTAGCATCGTCCCCAACGAGCTTCGGCCGTCACGGACAACCTCGCCGTCGACAATTTAGGCCATCCCAACTCGCGTTCCTTGCACTAACGGATGCGACTCGACGCCAGCTCTCGAATGCACCCAACCGCGAGCCAAATGGTCGTCGGAGGGCCATTTCCGACCGCCGACGCCGTCCTCGTGGTCGTCGGGGCTCTGCCACCGGTGCGCCACCATGGTCTTAACCTCCCTGGGTCACCGACAGGTGGGCCCAGGGTCATTAGCCACTAACCCCAGCCCTAAACCCCACTGACGTGTGGCCCCCACCTTAACTAATTAGGATTAGTATAAATTAACTCTGTTAATTAACTCAACCACTGACAGCAAGGCCTAGAGGGCATACAACCTTCTTTGCTACGTACGTACTGTCGGGCAATTCATTATCCTTTGGAAGCATCTTCTTCAATATTTTCAGTAGCTTCTCAAATCCTTTGTCAGGTACACCATTCTCTATCTTCCACTGCAACAATTCTAGTGCGGTAGATAAATACTAGAAAAATTCAAACAATTCCAAATTTTTGTGTGGTAGATAATTTGATTCTAAAGTTCGCTCCAATTTTTAGATCATTTGGGCACATGAGCAACTCTCAGCAAAAAAGACAAATCATGTCAGAATAATGCGTGCATAATAAACATTTTTACAAACCCCGAATTTGTATTTTTTTGCCGAGTGCTGCTTAGATGTCGAAATGATTTAAAAGTTGGTGTGAACCTCACATATCAAATTATCTACCACACAAAAAAATTAGAATTTTTTGAATTTTTGTAGTATTTGTTCTGATTTTTTTGTCAGGCCAGTGGATTCTGTAAAAAAAACATATTTAAAAATAATAATCATATAATTAAAAGAATGTTATTTGTTAAGCTCCCATCATCTATATCTATACCAATATAAAAAGACACAAATAAGCATATCCAATTAATCTCGATCATCAAATCATGTCAATCCAACGACCTAGACTGCTTCAATGTCGAGCGCTCAACATGTTTAGCGTATAGTTAATTTCATGCCAAATATAATGCTAATCACATAATAATACTCAAATAATATGATACTTAATATCCGCATGCATTTAATATACTTTTTTTGAAATTAACGTGCCTTGCACGTACACATTGACTAGTCAAATAGAAGCATGCGAGAGCTCCGACGTTGTCTTTCACAATGGACCCTATTGGTCAGTCTCAGCTCGCAGCATGGGCCCGTAGGTCATGGTGCGAAGGTCCATTAGTCAAACTTTTTGTGCCCAAGTCGGTTCGTTTTGATCGGCAAACCCCCTATTTGACACTGCAGGCGTCCATTAACGTGTATTTTGCAAACGTGCGCCTGCAAAGCCCCATGCTGGGCCGGCCCATTCTAATTTTCCCCTCTGTTTTTTGAGAAATGTCAACAAAAGCTGGCACTATGGTTCGAACCCGGATTGCAACTGCTGCGCTCTAACCACCACGCCACCACACAGCTAGTGCGTTCGTTTTTAAATTTTATTCGTTGTTCAGTTCGGTTTATTATTCAATTTTTTCTCATTCTTTTTTGTTTTCTTTAATGCATGTTTTTTTATAGATTTGTGAACCTTTTTTTTCTAAATGCATGAACTTATTCTATGAATTCATGAAGTATTCTTCAAAATCGATGATTTTTTTAAATTTGATGAACTTGTAAAATTCGCTGAACTTTTTCCAATATCGATGATTTTTTTAAAAAAAATTGATGAACTTTTTCCAAATTCTGTGAACTTCTTTTGAAATTCTATAAACTTTTTTCAAATTGATGAACTTTTTTCAAATTCTATGAACTTTTTCATTTCCGATGAAACTTTTTTCAAATCGATGAACTTTTTTCAAATTCTATGAACTTTTTCAAATTCACAAACCTTTTCTATTTTATCGAACTTTTCTTTTGAATTCATGGTTTATGTGAATGCATTTTCACATTTATGTTTTCTTTATTCACATATATTTTATAGTGGGTATATAATAGTATATGTTTAATGTTTGTGCTGAATGAAAGGTCAAAGAGAACTATTTAGCTTAATTAAGAAAATCTTGATAGCATACAATAAAATGTTTTTGAAATTTTAAAAAATGTTCACATGTTTGAATAAAATGTATGTAACATGATGAAATGTATATCATGTATTTGGAAAACGTTAAACATGTTTAAAATATAATTTTGATTTATGCAGAAACTGTACAAATGTATATGTAAAAGGTAGACATCAAAAATATATTTTGGAAAAACATTTAATCCTGTAATTATTATTTTTAACCTGTATAAAAAATGTTCCTTGTGGATATAAATGATGTGAAATTATAAAAAAATGTACACGTGTTTTAATAAAATATTTATGACATTATGAAAAAAATGTGAATGACGTATCTCAGGAAATTGTAAAGCATGTATGAAAAAATGTTCTCGATTTATTAAAAAAAATGTACTTCACGCGCCTCGTCAACGCGCGGCAGCGGCCGGAGGTATAGTCGTTGCAGGTGGAGGCGGTGGCGCTGATGGGGGCGGCGCGGTGGCGGAAGGAGGCAGGCGTGCGGTGTCGCGTGGTCGACTGGCTGCAGAACGCCACGGGCCTCGCCATGACTATACCAAGAGCGTCCGCACGCGTCGGCGGGCACGGGAAGTTGTCAATGGGGAAGAGGTCCCGGACATGAGCAACGATACGCCCGGGAAGAAGTCAATGGCCGGCACGCAAGTGGCAAGTCTGATTTGACTGCATATACTACTGCCGTAGCAGGCTAGAGCATGGCGACATGACCAGGGACATGTTCATATGTGTCATGTGTGCTAGACAAACCATATTAACATATCTTGTTAGAAAATGTAAGAGATGTGTAGTAGTACAAGTAGTATAGGAGAACATACGTGCTATGAGTCCCTGAATATAAGCACACAATTGTTGGAAAAATCATCACAATTACTGCGTCACTACTTGAGGGTTTGGAGCAGCTTTATTAGACAACTAGGAACATCACATGTTAATCATATATATGATCTCTGTTGACTGATTTATTTGGTCGTTGTAGGCATCCGGGTTGGCGATAAGGTAGGCCTCGGCGGCCTTGAAGATGGCCGTGACATAGCCCTTGGCCTTGGTGATCTCATCCTCCACCTCTATGCCTGGCAGCAGCTTGTATGTTGATTTCACCTTGACCATGCTGCGGCCGTTGGCCGCCGACTCCACCTTAATGTGTGACGTGGCCGCCTCAATCGCGGCGCCGATGCCACCACCCTCGATGAGGGTCGACTTGCACTCGCACTTGTCCACGTCAAGGAACTCGAGCCTCTCCTTGATGAGGTTGAAGGGCATGGCTGCGAGATAGGGAACTGCGTTTCAAGCTTTGACCATGTGAATCAGATTGCAGGTGAGATGAACTGATGCATGTGATGCATACCTGAGGTGAAGTTGAACTGCCTGACGCTCCCTACGCCGCCTTCTCCCTCAACAGCGTGGGCGCTGGCGACGATCTGCGGCACGAGCTTGGGGGCCAGGGTGTGCCAGTCCATGACGCCGGCGCGGAAGAGGCGCGGGGCGGCGACCGGCGACTCGATCTCATGGGTCCAGCTATTGGTGGAGGGCATTGCTGTGATGATCAAGCTAGCTAGCATAACCGGTGCAAATGGTGTGAGCAGCGCTATAAATAAGGGCTCGAGAGAGGGGGTTGGTGAATCATGGCCGGATGGGTCTGGTCAGTGGACTGGAGCCTGGTTACGGCGCCAAAGCCAGGCGTCGAGTTTTTTCTAAAATGGACGGCGCTTTGGTCGATGTGGAAGAATGTGATCTCTATCCAATTGGCACCACGGTCTCCGTGGGGAAATTATTCTAGTGCTAGCTAGGTGTGATCAGCCAGCTGCATCACCCATTAACAAATGAAAGGAAATCTTGAGACGAGTCACACACCGTTTGACTCATGTTCCATCCATCCCATGCACGGCCGTGATCCCACTGTAAACCTCCCGTAATTCAGCTACCTGCCCGTCTCCCGTAATTTCTTACCCCGTTTCCCCGGTCTGCTGCTGCCCACTCCCATTATCCCGCATCCTATTCCTCCAGGCATGTCTCTCTCGTGCTTCCGATCCAGCAAGCGCACATGCACGCCGGTCTGCGTCGAGTCGTCGTTATTTGCAGTACACTGATCCTGCCCAATATCCCTGGTAAAGGTCTTGCCAAGATTATGCCCAATCCCTGGTAAAGATCTTTTTTTTTTTGAAAAGGGGGGCTCCCCGGCCTCTGCATCAGAGTGATGCATACGGCCATCTTATTAACCAAATAACAAAAAGTGTCAATAAGGTTCCAAAGTCTCCAGTTGATAAAAGGAAAATGCAGCTCACACAAAGCTTAAAAAGGCTAGATACACAAACTAGCCAGGAAAAGATGCCACAACCGGCTGGCTAAAAATAGATAGGTAAACTAATTGCCTATCCTATTACATGACCACCATCCAAACCGGTTGAAGATATCCCGAGCTACCATCTCCCAACGGATAGATTCAGTAACCAAACGCTCCCTGGCCTCCATCGGAGTGAGTAGCGACCACGAACGGATCACTGCCGTAACTCGGAAAATAATCTGCAAAAAATGAATCCGTGATGTTCTGTTAAAAATCAAATCATTTCTGCAATTCCAGATAGTCCACAACAAAGCGCAAACTCCAACCCGAATATGTCTTGCTAAGTCAGGCTCAACCTCATTAAGCCATGTCCTAAATAATGCATTGACAGAAGTCGGTGGAGTAATATTAAAAGCAATATGGACCGTCCGCCAAAGGACTTTGGCCAACGGGCAATCAAAGAATAAATGCTTAATCGTCTCATCCCGATCACAGAAACTACACCTAATAGGTCCTGTCCAATTACGCTTTATCAAGTTGTCCTTTATTAAAATAACTTGTTTATGGACAAACCACATAAACACTTTAATTTTTAAAAATTTTTTGACAATCCAAACATACTTGGAAGTTGGTAAAGATCTTGCCAAGATTATTAATTATGCTCCTCCATCCTCACCTCATTGTTTTGTCATATTTTTGTGACACTGACGCCACTTCTTCTTCCTCCATTGCCTCACACAACTCTCTCTTCTCGCTTTCTCTCTCAACACGACAAACACATATGACCGGGGAACACGCGCGCGCGCGCACACACTAGCACCAGGGAAGACGAACAATGGCTTTGCCAAAAGGTCAGCTCCTTGGTTCACACGAGAGACTACATCTCTTCGACAACCCTCCCTCACGGCTGCACTTTTTTCATTGACTCAAATGACTATTTGTACAAAGTTTGGCACTCAGACATGGCCCACACACTCACAGGATACTCCACTAGCTCACGCACACACGCACATACACATGCATGATAATGCCCACGGTTGCTTGATCCGAATAGTACTGCACGGGCTAGCTACACACAAGCTTGGGTAACAGCTAAGTCTGCAGAATCGTTGGATACACATGCATAGGATCAAGTCTCACCTAATTGCTTCCTATTCTTCCTCCATACAAAACAAGCCACGCGGCTCGGCTGCCCCGGCTCCTACCTAATTAACCGCGCTCACAATTTGGCATGACTAACTGGCCGTGCACAATCTAATTAACTAAACGTGATGAAAACCAAAAACAACAAGGTTAATTTCAACATTCACCTCTTTAACCTTGTTGTAGTTTATTCAAACACTTCCATGTCGACCTTCAAAGCAGCGTCGGTGCATCGTCAATGTCGTTGGTGCAACACGTAGATGGTCGCCAATGCCATCTTGTCACGCCGATTGCCGTTGTCTTCGTTGGCCTTGATGGGAGGAATACCTCTCATGCCTTCACCGCGAGTGTGCAGCCGCAACACGCTCGCTGCCTCATGTTCGTCACCGGTACCACAACTCGCCGATGACTTGTCTCCATGTTATCGACGATGACACACCTTGTCGACTACTCCGACATGAAACTCCTCGTGGCAATGGCCTCCGTTTCATGGCCATCACTTCCTTGATGCCGGTGGCGCAACTTACCAGGCAGCATACCTTTCTTCATCGCTCGTGACACAACTTGACAATGATGGAGACATGCACCGGCCGCTAGCAGCATCACGCCACCACGTATTAGTAATCAGGCATTTGAAAAGAAAGGACCAAATCTTTTTAGAGATTAAAAAGAGAGTTATTCATATATTGGCCAAATGATTAAGACTGGTTATTAGCCATTTTTTAGGGCTGACATTGGGAGGGAAGTCACGAAAACCATGATCTAACCCAGGGATTCATAAACAATAATTATCCACAGTAATTCATGAACAATATCCAATCTGCAGTGATTCGCGGCCAATGCTAGCCCCCTATCCCTTCTTCATTTTATACACAGAGTTTACTGTAGCTTTTGTGACATCTCTTGTGCATGTTAGAGGATCCGGCTCCCGGCGCCCCTACACCTTGCATTAAGAGAGTCGAGTCATCAGACTCGCTGAAGCGCACGACGATATGGGCCGGCCTAGTTCACGGTAGGTACACTGCCTCCTTTTCTTTTTCCGTTTTTCTTTCATGTTTCTATTTCTTTTTTGATTCTTTTTTTTAGTTTTACTTACACTTTATATTCTAAACATATATATTACAAAAATTAACTTCACACAGTATTTAAAAAAATGTTAATCATGCTTTGAAAAATGTTGAATGCGTATACAAAAAATGTTGACAATGTATTAAAAATGATGAAAAATGTTTAATGTGCATATATAAAAGTTTTAATCAATCATTTTGAAAAAGTTAACAAATTTTTGAAAAATGTTGAACAATTATTTGAAAAAATGTTGAATAAGTATTAAAAAATGTTGAACAAGGATATGAAAAATGTTGAAACAGTATTAAAAATGTCGAACAAGTATTTGAAAAATGTTGAATAAGTATTAAAAAATGTTGAATGAGTATATGGATTTTTTTGAACAATTATTTGAAAATGTTGTGTAAATATTAGAAGTATTGAACAAGTATCTAAAGAAATGCTGAATAAGTATTAAAAAATGTTGAATGAGTATTTAAATTTTTTTGAACAAGTATTTTCTTGGATAAGTATTAAAATGTTGAAAAAATATTTAAAAAATGTTGAATAAGCGTCCGGATAATGTTCAACGTGTATATAAAAACTATTGATCATTTATTAAAAAATGTTTTTGACACATACGAAAATGTATAGTGAAAACGAAAACAAACATAAGAAAAAACAAAAATGGAGAAGAAAAACAAAACCAAACCAAAAATGAGAAGAAACAAAATGTAAGAAAAACGAATAAACAAAATGCAAGAAAGAATGAGAGAAATGGAGAAGAAAAAAAACAGAAACAAAAAAAAAACAGAAAAAACCAGATCGAATAGCTTCAAGTAGGACACGCCCTACAACTTACCAGGAGAGGGATCCTAGGCGGTGATCAAATAGTGGCTAGCCGCACCCGATCGCAGCCTGGTGACCAGGAATCGATCCCTGGTTCTCCCATTTCCTCTCCTATACTTTTAATCCGTATGCGCGTGCCAGTGTGCCGGCCTAATACGATGCAGGTTGAGAAAAAACTTCGGCGAGAGTTCCCTTCTCGCCTCGCTTAAAGCGACAAATAGTTGCTGCGTCCGGCGGGAGCTCCTCCTACTGTTCGACGCTCGCTGCGTCAAACAGTCGAGCAATCGCACAGGCGCGCTCCCTATTGGGCCGGCCCATATAGCAAGTTATGCACTGTAGCGAGCCGGGTCACTACTACTGTAACAGACGGATTTTGTATGTCAAGTGTCCTGTAGCAACCGAGTTTTAATGGTTTAAAAATTTGAAGTTTTTTTAATAAAACGAATATTTTTTTGAGAACTCAAACACTTTTCGAAATTTCTGAAGTTTTATTGAAATTCCGTACATTTTTTGAAATTGGGAACATTTTTTGAGACCTAGAAACATTTTTTAAAATCCAAAATTTTTATTAAAAAGCGATCATTTTTTGAAACTCCCGAACAAAAATTGAAACACGAACATATTTTTGGAATTTACGAACAATTCTTTAAATGGAAACATTTTTTGAAACTCCCCAAAAAATTGAAAGCATGAACATTTTCTGGAAATTGGTGAACAAATTTTGAAAATGGGAACATTTTTTGAAACTGCTAAAGACAAATTGAAAAGTTGAACATTTTTTGAACTTATGGATTTGTTTTTGAAAAGTGAACACTCTTTTTATAATATGCGAACATTTTTTCGATGTAGAACATTTTTTTGTATTTGTGAACAAATATTAATAACAAGAACATTTTTTGAACTTCTAAAACATTTTTAGAATTTTAGAAAAGAATTTTAAATTTTGAAGAACAAAAAGAAAATACAAAAAAAGAAAAAGGAATTGAAAATGAAATAAACAAACAGAAAAACGAAGAAAGAAAAAGAAAAAAGAAACAGAAACAGAAATAACTAGTGAAAAAACCGGTTCAAGAAGATTCTAGAAGGTTCCCAAAACCAACTTAGCAGAATGTTCCCAAAACCAGACACTGTAGCACGTGCGAAATCTCGTAATTGGGCCGGCCCATCTTAATCGCTAGCTCGCTCGCCTCTGTGCGAAGCAGCGGCAACTTGACGCAACGAGCGTCCGTTAGGATTTCCGCGTCCGGCTCCTTGGTCCCATTTGGCAGATCTCCAGTGCTGGGCTGGGTCAACAAGGGGTCTGCTAGCGAACACAGAAACGGCCCAGCGCATAGATGGCCAGCCCACCTACTGCTTGCCCTCCTAGAGTTTTTCCACCCAAAAAAAGAGCGAAAAAGGAGAGAAAAAGAACAAGATGCGCCGGCGGAGAACGGGAGGAGGTCTACGGCGAGCGAGCGGAAACCATGGAACGGAGCAGAGGCAGCTGAGGCTGTGATGTCCCTAGCAGTAGCTTGAGAATCACATAACAAAGAGGAAATGGAAATGGGGATTGACTGAAGAAGAACGAAGGAGCTCGAGCTCATTTCATTCCTTTTTCTATTCGATGACTAGTTCAGTACAGACGGTTGGGCATATAAGCCACACACACACGCCCGACGCCTACTACACAGTCCATCCTAGCAGCAGGTGGACCTGACCTATCATACACCATCCTGTATTAGGTGGGGTGTGACAATTGCCCCTCTTAAGCGGCAGGCTAGTCCCAAAATAATTGCATCACTACCAGGGGCTGAAAGACAAGGTGATCTTCAGCAACAGTTAAACCTGCACCCACCAAAATTTATACTCTATCAGGCCATGTTTGAGCTCAACCAACTGCTGTTGGCTCATCTAGCAACTCCAAAGCATGAACTGTATCCTCGAAGAGAATTTCACCACAAGCACCCACTTGTATTGATTAATATTTTTTAAAAAATATATTTTTTATGCCTACTTTTTTTGCAAAAACAATTAGCCCACAGCGAGCCAATTGGCTCCAATAGGCCCACAGTGGGCCGACAGGACGCAATCAGCCCACAGTGGGCCGACAGGGGCCAGCCGGCCAGCTGTAGGCCGACTGGAATCCAATCGGCCTACTGTGGGCTGACTAGGCCCAGTCGGCCTACAGCGGGCCGACGGTGTATTATTTTTAAATTTTTTTATCCAGCGTAATATTTATGAAAATTAATTAAAAAATGTATTATTTTTTTAAAAATAGCGGCGGTGGACGGGAGGAGGTCTCCGGCGAGAGAGCGGAAACCATGGACGGGAGGAGGTCTCCGGCAGTTGCGGTGGCCGAGGCCGTCGTTCTCCTCCCCGGCTTCTTCTACCGTATCCGCAAGCGCGTGGCGCAGACCCCAGCAACCGCCCCGTCGTCGCCTCTGGTAATCCAGCCCCGTCAGTTCCTCTGCTCTCCTTTTCAGTTTTTGTTCGCTGGTGTCGTAGTTTGTGCGAGGAGTTGAGACTCGATCTGCATTAATTAAGGGAATGAGGGCGACTCCTCGGGCGACCGTGGGGGCGACCATCGAGGCGCGCCGCCCCGCGGCGGCGGACCGGGCAGGCGTCGGCGGCCGATTCTGGGCTCTTCTAGATTCGGACGATGAGGATGCCGACGGGGACGAAGAGGATCCAGGGGGTTCACCGACGTCGCCTACTCCATCGGATTTGATTTTAGATTTATTGTTGGAAATATACCCTAGAGGAAATAATAAATTAGTTATTATTATATTTCATTGTTCATGATAATCGTTTATTATCCATGCTAGAATTGTATTGATAGGAAACTCAGATACATGTGTGGATACATAGACAATACCATGTCCCTAGTAAGCCTCTAGTTGACTAGCTCGTTGATCAATAGATGGTTACAGTTTCCTGATCATGGACATTGGATGTAGTTGATAACGGGATCACATCATTAGGAGAATGATGTGATGGACAAGACCAATCCTAAGCCTAGCACAAGATCGTGTAGTTCGTATGCTAAAGCTTTTCTAATGTCAAGTATCATTTCCTGAGACCATGAGATTGTGCAACTCCCGGATACCGTAGGAGTGCTTTGGGTGTACCAAACATCACAACGTAACTGGGTGGCTATAGAGGTGCACTACGGGTATCCCCGAAAGTGTCTGTTGGGTTGGCACGAATCGAGACTGGGATTTGTCACTCCGTGTAAACGGAGAGGTATCTCTAGGCCCACTCGGTAGGACATCATCATAATGTGCACAATGTGACCAAGGAGTTGATCACGGGATGATGTGTTACGGAACGAGTAAAGAGACTTGCCGGTAACGAGATTGAATAGGGTATCGGGATACCGACGATCGAATCTCGGGCAAGTATCGTACCGCTAGACAAAGGGAATTGTATACAGGATTGATTGAATCCTTGACATCGTGGTTCATCCGATGAGATCATCGTGGAGCATGTGGGAGCCAACATGGGTATCCAGATCCCGCTGTTGGTTATTGACCAGAGAGTTGTCTCGGCCATGTCTGCATGAGTCCCGAACCCGTAGGGTCTACACACTTAAGGTTTGATGACGCTAGGGTTATAGGGAAAGTATGTACGCGGTTACCGAATGTTGTTCAGAGTCCCGGATGTGATCCCGGACGTCACGAGGAGTTCCGGAATAGTCCGGAGGTAAAGATTGATATATAGGAAGTATGGTTTTGGCCACCGGAAGTGTTCCGGGCATCACCGGTAGTGTACCGGGACCACCGGAGGGGTCCGAGGGTCCACCGGGAGGGGCCACGGGCCCCGGAGGCCTACATGGGCCAATAGTGGGAAGGTACCAGCCCCTAGGTGGGCTGGGGCACCTCCCACCTAGGCCCAAGGCGCCTCCTAGAGGGGAGGGGGGGCAAACCCTAAGGCAGATGGGCCCTAAGGCCCACCCCAGGTGCGCCTCCCCTTCTCCCCCCCGTTAGCCGCAACCCTAGATGGGTTTTGGGGCTGCCGCCACCCATAGGGAGGAAACCCTAGATGGGGGCGCAGCCCCTCCCCTTCCCCTATATATACTTGAGGTATTGGGGCTGCAATAGACACGATCCGATCTCCCTCTTGGCGCAGCCCTACCTCTCTCCCTCCTCGTCTCTCGTAGTGCTTGGCGAAGCCCTGCTGGAGTTCCGCGCTCCTCCACCACCACCACACCGTCGTGATGCTGCTGGACGGAGTCTTCCCCAACCTCTCCTTCTCTCCTTGCTGGATCAAGGCGTAGGAGACGTCATCGGGCTGCATGTGTGTTGAACGCGGAGGCGCCGTGGTTCGGCGCTTAGACCGGAATCAACCGCGATCTGAATCACTACGAGTACGACTCCTTCATCCGCGTTCTTGCAACGCTTACGCTTAGCGATCTACAAGGGTATGTAGATCCACTCCCCTTCCCCTCGTTGCTAGATTACTCCATAGATTGATCTTGGTGATGCGTAGAAAATTTTAAATTTCTGCTACGATCCCCTACAGTGGTACCAGAGCTAGGTCTATGCGTAGTTTCTATGCACGAGTAGAACACAAGTTGTTGTGGGCGTCGATTTTGTCAATTTACTTGCCGTTACTAGTCTTATCTTGATTTGGCGGCATCATGGGAGGAAGCGGCCCGGACCGACCTTACACGTACTCTTACGTGAGACAGGTTCCACCGACTGACATGCACTAGTTGCATAAGATGGCTAGTGGGTGTCTGTCTCTCCCACTTTAGTCGGATCGGATTCGATGAAAAGGGTCCTTATGAAGGGTAAATAGAAATTGCCATATCACGTTGTGGTTTTGGCGTAGGTAAGAAACGTTCTTGCTAGAAACCTATAGCAGCCACGTAAAAACTTGCAACAACAATTAGAGGATGTCTAACTTGTTTTTGCAGCATGTGCCGTGTGATGTGATATGGCCAAAAGGATGTGATGAATGATATATGTGATGTATGAGATTGATCATGTTCTTGTAATAGGAATCACGACTTGTATGTCGATGAGTATGACAACCGGCAGGAGCCATAGGAGTTGTCTTAATTTATTTAAGACCTGTGTGTCAACATAAACGTCATGTAATTACTTTACTTTATTGCTAAAGCGTTAGCCATAGTAGTAGAGGTAATAGATGATGAGACAACTTCAAGAAGACACGATGATGGAGATCATGGTGTCATGCCGGTGACGATGATGATCATGGAGCCCCGAAGATGGAGATCAAAAGGAGCAAAATGATATTGGCCATATCATGTCACTATTTGATTGCATGTGATGTTTATCATGTTTTACATATTATTTGCTTAGAACGACGGTAGCTTAAATAAGATAATCCCTTGTAATAATTTCAAGAAAGTGTTCCCCCTAACTATGCACCGTTGCGAAGGTTCGTTGTTTCGAAGCACCACATGATGATCGGGTGTGATAGATTCTAACGTTCGAATACAACGGGTGTAAGCCAGATTTACACACGCAATACACTTAGGTTGACTTGACGAGCCTAGCATGTACAGACATGGCCTCGGAACACGGAAGACCGAAAGGTCGAGCATGAGTCGTATATAAGATACGATCAACATGAAGATGTTCACCGATGTTGACTAGTCCGTCTCACATGATGATCGGACACGGCCTAGTTGACTCGGATCATGTTTCACTTAGATGACTAGAGGGATGTCTATCTGAGTGGGAGTTCATTAAATAATTTGATTAGATGAACTTAATTATCATGAACATAGTCTAAATTATCTTTGCAAATATGTTGTAGATAAATAGCTCACGTTGTAGCTCCCTGTTTCAATACGTTCCTAGAGAAAGACCAAGTTGAAAGATATGTGAGCAATGATGCAGACTGGGTCCGTAGTCCGAGGAGTGTCCTCACTGCTACACAGAAGGCTTACGTCTTTGATGCACCGCTCGATGTGCAAACCCTTACAACATCGTCTGTGGATGTTGTGAACACCTGACAGACACATCCTGATGACTACTTGATAGTTTAGTGCACCATACTTCACGGCTTAGAATCAGGATTCCAATGATGTTTTGAACTCCATAAGACATATGAGATGTTCCAAGAGTTGAAATTGGGATTTCAGGCTCATGCCCGTGTTGAGAGGTATGAGACCTCTGACAAGTTCTTTTGCCAACAAGATGGAGGAGAATAGCTCAGCTAGTGAGCATGTGCTCAGAATGTCTGGGTGCTACAATCACTTAAATCAAGTGGGAGTTAAAATTCTAGATAGGATAGTGATTGATAGAGTTCTCTAGCCACTATCACTAAGCTACTAGATCTTCATGATGAACTATGACATGCTAGGGATGGAGTTGATCCCGGAGCTGTTCGCGGTGCTTAAGACCGCAAAAGGTAGAGATCAAGAAGGAGCATCAAGTGTTGATGGTTTAACAAGACCACTGGTTTCAAGAAGGGCAAGGGCTAGAAGGGAAACTTCATGGATGGCAAACCAGTAGCCGCTCCAGTGAAGGAACCCAAGGTTGAACCCAAACCCGAGACTAAGTCCTTCTATTGTAAGGGGAACAGTCACTGGTAGCGGAATTACCCCAAATGCATGGTAGATAAGAAGGCTGGCAACTTCAACAAAGTATATACGTGTTATTAATGTGTACCTCACTAGTACTCCTGGTAGCACCTGGGTATTGGATACCGGTTCAGTTGCTATTATTGGTGACTTGAAGCAAAAGCTACTGACTAAACGGAGACTGGCTGAGGGCGAGGTGACGATGTGTGTTGGAAGTGTTTCCAAAGTTGATGAGATCACCATCACACGCTCCATCTGCTTCGGGATTAGTATTGAACCTAGATAAATGTTATCAGGTGTCTACGTTGAGCATGAATATGATTAGATCATGTTCATTGCAATACGGTCATTCATTTAAGTTAGAGAATAATGGTTATTCTATTTACATGAATGATACCTTTCATGGTCATGCACCCTATGTGAATGGTTCATTGAATCTCGGTCGTGGTGATACACATGTTCACGCCAAAAGATGTAGAGTTAATAATGATAGTACCACTTTCTTGTGGCACTGCCGCTTAGGTCATATTGGCGTAAGATGCATGAAGAAACTCCATATCGATGGATGTTTGGAGTCACTTGATTTTAAATCGCTTGACACATGCGAGCCATGCCTCCATGCCTCATGGGCAGGATGACTAAGACCCCGTTTTCAGGTACAATGAAACGGGAAAGTGACTTGTTGGAAATCATACATGCAGATGTGTGTGATCCAATGAGAATTGGAGCGTGCGGTGGATATCGCTATTTTCTCATCTTCACTGATGATTTGAGTAGATATAGGTATATTTACTTAATGAAGCACAAGTCTGAAACGTTTGAAAAGTTCAAGCGATTTCAGAGTGAAGTTAAGAATCATCATAACAAGAAGATCAAATTCCTACAATCTGATCAATGAGAATTTCTGAGTTATGAGTTTGGCAAACACTTAAGACATTGTGGAATTGTTTCACAGTTGAAGCCACCTGGAACACCACAAGGTAATGGTGTGTCCGGACGTCATAATCGAACCCTATGAGATATGGTGCGGTCTATGATGTCTCTTACCAATCTACCGTTTTCATTTTGAGGTTATGCGTTAGAGACAGCTGCATTCACTTTAGATAGGACACCATTTAAGTCCGTTGAAACGACGTCGTGTGAACATTGGTTTGGCAAGAAACCAAAGTTGTCACTTCTTAATGTTTGGGGCTGCGATGTTTAAGGCTTCAGCTGGAGAAGCTCGAACCCAAAGCGGACAAACACATCTTCATAGGATACCCAAAGGTGACAGTTGGGTACACCTTCTATCTCAGATCCGAGGGCAAATAGTTTGTCGCCAAGAACGGGTCCTTTCTCGAGAAGGAGTTTCTCTCGAAAGAATTGAGTGGGAGGAAGATAGAACTTGATGAGGTTGTCGAACCTTTATTTCAACCAGAGAGTGATGCAACACAGAAAGATGTTTTCTGTGGCGCCTACGTCTATTGAATAGGAAGTTAATGATAGTGATCATGAAGTTTCGGATCAAGTTGCTATCGAACCTCGTAGGTCGACAAGGATATGTACTACTCCTGAGTGGTACGGTAATCCTGTCTTAGATATCATGTTGTTAGACAACAATGAACCTACGAGCTATGGAGAAGCGATGGTGGGCCCGTATTCCGACAAATGGTTAGAAGCCATGAAATCCGAGATAGGATCCATGTATCAGAACAAAGTATGGACTTTGGTGGACTTGCCCGATGATCAGCGAGCCATTGAGATAAATGGATCTTTAAGAAGAAGACGGACATGGGCGGTAATGTTACCGTCTATGAAGCTCGACTTATGGGAAAGAGTCTTTTCACAAGTTCAAGGAGTTGACTACGATGAGAATTTCTCACCCGTAGCGATGCTTAAGTCCGTCGGAATCATGTTAGAATTAGCTGTATTTTTCGATTATGAAATCTGACAGATGGATGTCAAAAACAAGTTTTCTTACCAGTTTTCGTAAGAAAGAGTTGTATGTGATACAATCAAAGTTTTGTCGATCCTAAGGATGCTAAAAGGTATGCTAGCTCCAGCGATCCTTCTATGGACTAGAGCAAGCATCTCGGAGTCAGAATATATGCGTTGATGGAGTGATCAAGGCTTTTAGGTTTATACAATGTTTGCTAGAAACTTGTATTTACAAGAAATTGAGTGGGAGCACTACAACATTTCTGATAAGTATACGTGGATGACATATTGTTGATTCGAAATGATGTAGAATTTCTGGAAAGCATAAACGGTTGTTTGAAGAGTGATTTTCAAAGGAAGACCTGGATAAAGCTGCTTACATATTGGGCATTAAGATCTATAGAAATAGATCAAGACGCCTGATGATACTTTCAAAGAACGCACACCTTGACATGTTTTTGAAGGAGTTCAAAATAGATCAGTCAAAGAAGGGGTTCTTACCTGAGTTGTAAGGTGTGAAGTTGAGTAAGACTCAAAGATTGACCACGACAGAAGAAAGAGGAAGGACGAAGGTCGTCCCCTATGCTTTTGTCATAGGCTCTATACGGTATGCCATGCTGAATACCGCACCTGATGTGTGCCTTGCCACATGTCTGGCAAAAGGGTACAAAGGTGATCTAGGAGTAGATCACCAGATAGCGGTCAAAATTGTCCTTAGAGGAATAAGGAAATGTTTCTTGGTTATGGAGGTGATAAAGAGTTCGACGTAAAGAGTTACGTCGATGCAAGCTTAACACCTATCCGGATAGCTCTGAGTAGAGATACCGGATACGTATAATGGAGCAACAATTTGGAATAGCTCCAAGTGGAACGTGGTAGCAGCATCTACGATATGACATAAAGTTTTGCGAAATACATAGGGATCTGAATATGGCAAGACCCGTTGACTACAACCTCTCTCACAAGCATAACATGATCAAACCCAGAACTCATTCAGTGTTAATCACATAGTGATGTGAACTAGATTATTGAGTCTAGTAAACTCTTTGGATGTTGGTCACATAGCGATGTGACCTGTAAGTGTTAATCACATGGCGATGTGAACTAGATTATTGACTCTAGTGCAAGTGGGAGACTGTTGGAAATATGCCCTAGAGGCGATAATAAATTAGTTATTATTATATTTCATTGTTCATGATAATCGTTTATTATCCATGCTAGAATTGTATTGATAGGAAACTCAGATACATGTGTGGATACATAGACAACACCATGTCCCTAGTAAGCCTCTAGTTGACTAGCTCATTGATCAATAGATGGTTACAGTTTACTGACCATGGACATTGCATGTCGTTGATAACGGGATCACATCATTAGGAGAATGATGTGATGGACAAGACCAATCCTAAGCCTAGCACAAGATCGTGTAGTTCGTATGCTAAAGCTTTTCTAATGTCAAGTATCATTTACTTAGACCATGAGATTGTGCAACTCCCGGATACCGTAGGAGTGCTTTGGGTGTACCAAACGTCACAACATAACTGGGTGGCTATAAAGGTGCACTACGGGTATCTCCAAAAGTGTCTGTTGGGTTGGCACGAATTGAGACTGGGATTTGTCACTCCGTGTAAACGGAGAGGTATCTCTGGGCCCACTCGGTAGGACATCATCATAATGTGCACAATGTGACCAAGGAGTTGATCATGGGATGATGTGTTATGGAATGAGTAAAGAGACTTGCCGGTAACGAGATTGAACAAGGTATCGGGATACCGACGATCGAATCTCGGGCAAGTATCGTACCGCTAGACAAAGGGAATTGTATATGGGATTGATTGAATCCTTGACATCATGGTTCATCCGATGAGATCATCGTGGAGCATGTGGGAGCCAACATGGGTATCCAGATCCCGCTGTTCGTTATTGACTGGAGAGTTGTCTCGGCCATGTCTGCATGACTCCCGAACCCGTAGGGTCTACACACTTAAGGTTCGATGACGCTAGGGGGGGGGTCCACCGAGAGGGGCCACAGGCCCCGGGCCTACATGGGCCAATAGTGGGAAGGGACCAGCCCCTAGGTGGGCTGGGGCGCCTCCCACCTAGGCCCAAGGCGCCTCCTAGAGGGGAGGGGGCAAACCCTAGGGCAGATGGGCCCTAAGGCCCACCCCAGGTGCGCCTCCCCTTCTCTCCCCTTGGCCGCAACCCTAGATGGGTTTTGGGGCTGCCGCCACCCCTAGGGAGGGAATCCTAGATGGGGGCGCATCCCCTCCCCTTCCCCTATATATACTTGAGGTATTGGGGCTGCAATAGACACGATTCGATTTCCCTCTTGGTGCAGCCCTACCTCTCTCCCTCCTCGTCTCTCGTAGTGCTTGGCGAAGCCCTGCTGGAGTTCCGCGCTCCTCCTCCACCACCACACCGTCGTGCTGCTGCTGGACGGAGTCTTCACCAACCTCTCCTTCTCTCCTTGCTGGATCAAGGCGTAGGAGGCGTCACCGGGCTGCATGTGTGTTGAACGCGGAGGCGCCATGGTTCGGCGCTTAGATCGGAATTAACCGCGATCTGAATCACTACGAGTACGACTCCTTCATCCGCGTTCTTGCAACGCTTCCGCTTAGCGATCTACAAGGGTATGTAGATCCACTCCCCTTCCCCTCGTTGCTAGATTACTCCATAGATTGATCTTGGTGATGCGTAGAAAATTTTAAATTTCTGCTACGATCCCCTACATTTATTTCACGCAGGTTACGACAAAGATGATGTGGCCACAACCGTAGACTCGGTATTGCCGGTGGAGGATCCGGCGCGGATCGGGCTACATCCGGACGAGAGGAAGGAGATGGTGCGCCGTGTCGTTCACCGAAGAACGGCAGCGACGGCGGTCAGGCCTTGGAAGGGCCCTATACCTAAGGTACAACTTCCAAACCTCATGCTTTTTGACTTGATTCATCCGGATTCGTGGACGGTGGTGAAGAAGAAGAGTCCGGTGCGCCGGTTGAGGGCCGGATCGCCGCCGGCGATGGAGGCTGCTGTGCCTTCGCGAATGTCTGTCGGGATCAGCACCGCTCGTCGCGATCGTTTGAACCACCTGCTGGGCCGAGTTGGGCCGGCTGCGTCGGTTTCTCACGCGCGCCTACATGGGCCGGAAATAGCTGGGTATGAGGCCCAGGCTATATCGGGCACCACATGTATCAATGCGGTAGCTGCATGCACAGGTGAGATCGAGAATCGCCGTGCGAACGTGATAATGCTGCGTCCTAGGGTTCGCCGGAACGGGACGCCCGTGGTTCCTCCGTGCGGCCCTGGCCGAGCTCGTCGGATCCCTCCCCTTGGTGCTATGACGGGCAGAGGGACGGGAGGGCCGCCGCCACCGGCATCGAAGCCCCAGGCGGCAATAGCCAGAGACAGGGCCGGAGCGGTCGTGCCGCCGCCGCCGGGGGGTGCTGGACAGGGGGCCGCTGGTGTTGGGCCTGGCGCGGCAGGTGCTGCAGCCGGTGCCAGGCGTGGCGCCGCCGTTTCTGCTATGGGGCGGCCAGGCGGCAACCTCGGGCCACGACCGCCTGTGCCTGCGGCGGCCAGGCCGCCCACACGCCGACGGGAAGAGGTGGCCCTGCTGGGGGCATCGTTGCAGTCGGCACCGGCCGTGGCGCTGCCGCCGCGCACCGACCAACGGGGCCAACGACTACAGTAGCTGCTGCTACGGGTCGGGGCGACGGGTCTAGCCCGACTACTGTGGTGCTGGTTCCTGTTAGTGGTCCGCCTCGGGGCGCTCCTTCGCCGCACTCCGTAGCGAGACCGGCTCAGAACCGTTTGGGACCATCGCAGACGAGGCATACTTCGACAGCTAGAGATTCCTTCGAGCCGCTCCGAGGTCAGTGGGGGGATGATGGTGTTGATGCGTATGGAGACGGGAAGCACCATGGTTCCTCGTCTACGGGTGGCGGTCGAGGCTACGCCCGGCAGGGTGACAGGTCGGCTGAGCGACCTTTTCTCGGGCCTCTTGGTGGCTTTGTCGAGGGGACATCCAGTCCGGATCACCACCAGAGAGGTGGCTACCATGGACATCGAGGTGGTCGGGGTGGTGGTCGTGGGAGGTTTCGTAGACAGCCTCCGCCCCTAGCCGCTGTTGACCATGCGGCGACAGCTGTTGAGACAGATAACGCTTAGTCTACTGATCTTACTAGTCAGGCGATGGATGTGGTAACGACCCTGGCTTATGTTGAGGTTCCTGTGCCTGGGGCTGTGGCTGAGGCGTCTGACAGGTCAGATTCTAAGAGGGCGGCCAAGTGGGCGCGCAAGAAGGAAAGGATGCTCTGTTACCGGTGTGGTGAGAAGGGCCATTTTATTGCAGAGTGCGTGGCAGAGCTGTGTGACTCGTGTGGCAAGCCAGCACATGCTTCAGGAGAGTGCCCGTTATTGCGTGACCAGGCTCCTGCTCTGACTATGTATGGACTATATTGTGCGGAGCTTTTATTCTTCGAGTCCCCGGTCGCGAGGGAGATTCCAGAGGAGACACAAGGCTTGACTACCGGGATTGTGAAAGCAACCCAGGGCGAGGTGACTGAGGCTCAGATTATCCGGAGGCTTCAGGAGTTGGCACCAGGTGACTTCCAATGGGAGCTGCTCAGCCTTAAAGCTAATGTCTTCAAGGTGGATTTCCCTTCTGTGGAGGATTTGCAGAAACTGCTGAGCTTTGGCTTGTGTAGAGTTCCTGGTACTAAGTGTATTCTGGAGTTTCACGAGTGGACGAAGGTGGAGCCTAAAGGAAAGACGCTTACGCAGGTATGGTTGAGGTTTTCTGGGGCCCCATCTAAGCCTTTGCAGGATGTTCGAGTTGTGGCCAGTATGGGTATCATGGTTGGGAAGACGGAGAGAGTGGATATGGCTTTCACTCGTTCTCATGGAGTGGCACGGATCTTGGTGAGTGTTCTGAATGTTGATTTCATGCCTGATGTGGTCCACTGGACATATAGGGGAGAGGTATTCCGCTCGACATAGAGTTCGAGGACACTGAGATGTTTGCTGAGGAGGTTAATGGGGATGATGTTGATATGCACGAGAGTGACGGTGGTGCAGGAGCCAAGGGGGCACCGGCCGAGTCCGCTTGAGAGGGGTCGACCGGGTCTCGCCTAGATGCTCAGTTGCCTGGGGAAGGGACCGGGGTTGAGCCGGCACCCTCACCTTCGGTGCCTATGACGTCGCTGCGATTTGGGTCTTTTGAGCCTGCTTCTGTGCCTCCCAGACTTTGGAGTGATCGGGTGGAGACTGATGATATGTTTGAACACACGCTTCCTTTGTTGGACTTTGAGGGGGCTGCAGTTCGGGAAGGGGAGCCGGAGGTCGCTTCTATTTCCCTTGCTTCACCGGTGGTCGTGGCTCCGGTGATGTGTGACGCCCGGATAATTAGGCTACAGTGATACTCTGCTAATGATGCCACATCACCTTCGTTACTGTTGCTAATCTATCGTTAGATCAAAACCGGTCCAAAATTCAAATTCAAAAATTTGGTAAATAATAAAAGTTTTCAAATATTAAAATTAAAAATGTCCGGGTTGTACTAAATATTACATAGATAATTATGGTGAAGAAGACACAGTTTTATATAATGCTTAAATGCCCTGAATTAAATAAAACAGAATAGGAAAATGAATAAAGAAAAAGAAAATACAAAGGGAAAAAAACAAAACTAACAAACAAACAAAAATAAATAGAAAAGAACCCCCCCACTGGGCTCCGGCCCAGCTGCCGGCCGGCCCAACCGGCCATTCCCCCACTCCCCATAACCCCCACTCCCCCCGATCAAACCCTAGCCCACCCCCACTCACCCACTCCCCCTCCCCACGATCCCCACGTCTCTCTCCCCTTCCCCGATCCAGATTGGGATCGAGGGGACGAACCTCCCCACAGCGCCCCGACCCCGTCGACCTTCCCAGCCGCCTCGACGCCGCACTGAACGCCTCCGCCACAGCCACCTCGCCGTCTCCCTCGTCCTCGCGCCCAGTCCCCTCTACCTCGACGGCGTCGCTTGATGCGCCAATCGCGACCGCGCCCTCGACGCCCGACGCCGCATGGACGCCGCCGCCCCGCCGGACTGCGTCATCTCCGCCCCGCCGTCGCCGGACCACCCCAAGCCACCTCGAGCCCACTGCCTCAAACCCTACTTCCACCGTGAGCCGCGCCCCTTCTCTCCTTCCCCTGTCCCCGCGTCGCGTCCGACCTCCCCGCGCCGCCCTCTACAGCGCTGCGTCGCCCGCTCCACCGCGCGTGCACCCGCAGGCTCCCTCTCGTGCGCACGCCCACGCTCGTGCTCACCGCCGCGGCCGCGTTCACCGCGGCCCTGCTGCGCCCCGCCCGCGGTTGCCGTGGACCGCGCACGCCCGCGCCGTCCCGCCGCTCCCTTGCTCTCATCGGCGTCCCGCTCACGCACGCGCGCCCTCGCCCTTTGCCTCGCCCCTGCCTCGCCCGCCATGGACAACGGCCCCGCCATCCCGCTCGCCGCCTCACTCATGTGCCGTCCGACGGCGACCACCACGATCCCCTGCCGTTGCCCGCCTCCGCAGCCAGTCCACGCGCCCCACGCCGGACTCTGCCTCCGCCGCGGCTCCTCGCTGGCCGCCGCCTGAACTCGGCCTCCGCTCGGGCGCCAGCACGCCCCGGCGCCCGTTACCCCGCACCCGCATGTCCCAGCACCGTCGCCCGATCCGCTAGCGCCTGAACTCGCTAGGCCCCCTACGGCCAATGACAGGTGGGCCTAGCCCAGAACATAATTAAAAATAAAATAAAATAAAAATAATTAATTAAATAATTAATTAAAGAAATAATTAACTTAATTAATTTTAATTAATTAATCTAATCTAATAATTAAGCTAATTAAACATTAGTTATCTAATTAACCTGGTTAGTTAATTAGCTAATTAATTAATATGACAGTGGGGCCCACACCCTGATTAATACTAATTAGGGTAATTAAATTGTTTAATTAAAATGTGTCTCTGACTAGTGGGACCCACTGGTCAGGTTGACCAGTCAACCTTGTTGACTGCTGACGTCAGCATGACCTAATGCTGATGTCATAAAACCATTTTCGAATTAAATTAAATAACTAATTAAATTCCAGAAATTAATAAAATCTTTAGAAAATCATATCTTTTAATCCGTAACTCGGATTAAATTATTTTCAACTTGAAAGTTGCTCAGAACGACGTGACGAATCTGGATACGCAGTCCATTCGTCCGTCACGCATCCCTAGCATAGCGAACACGCAACTTT
>NC_041388.1:11652126-11653713 GCF_002162155.2 Triticum dicoccoides
CCCCTCCGACCCATCTGTTCGAAAACGCGAAACACCGGGAATCTTTTCTCGGATGTTTCCCCCCTTCACCGGTACCACCTCGTACCGCGTTAGGGCACAACTAGCATCACGCTTTGCCATGTCATGCGTTGTCATGCATTTGTTTGCATTATATTTATTGTTTCTTCTCCCTCTTCTCTCGCTAGACACCGAGACCGACGACGCTGCTACCCAGTACGACTACGGTGTTGACGACCCCTCTCTCTTGCTAGAGCAACCAGGCAAGCCCCCCCTTTGATCACCAGATATCGCCTACTCTTCTCTATACTGCTTGCATTATAGTAGTGTAGCATGTTACTGCTTTCCGTTATTCCTATCCTGATGCATAGCCTGTCCTTGCTACTACTGTTGTTACCTTTACCTGCTATCCTACTGCTTAGTATAGGATGCTAGTGTTCCATCAGTGGCCCTACACTCTTGTCCGTCTGCCATGCTATACTACTGGGCCGTGATCACTTCGGGGGGTGATCACGGGCATATACTATATACTTTACACAGTTACATTACCTGTGGTACTGTTCGGAGTTGGGGGCTGAAGGGGCAGGTGGCTCCATCCCGGTAGAGGTGGGCCTGGGTTCCCGACGGCCCCCGACTGTTACTTTGTGGCGGAGCGACATGGCAGGTTGATACCACCTAGGAGAGAGGTGGGCCTGGCCCTGGTCGGTGTTCGCAGATACTTAACACATTTAACGAGATCTTGGTATTTGATCTGAGTCTGGCTATTGGCCTATACGCACTAACCATCTACGCGGGGACAGTTATGGGCACTCGACGTCGTGGTATCAGCCGAAGCCTTCGTGACATCAGCGACTGAGTGGCGCGCGCCGGATTGGACCGTAAGCCTGCTCTTGTATTAAGGGGGCTAGTTCTGCTTCCGGCCGCGTACGCAACGTGCAGGTGTGCAATGGGCGATGGGCCCAGACCCCTGCGCCATAGGATTTAGACCGGCGTGCTAACCTCTCTGTTGTGCCTAGGTAGGGCTACGACGTGTTGATCTTCCAAGGCCGGGCATGACCCAGGAAAGTGTGTCCGGCCAAATGGGATCGAGCGTGTTGGGTTATGTGGTGCACCCCTGCAGGGAAGTTAATCTATTCGAATAGCCGTGATCTTCGGTAACAGGACGACTTGGAGTTGTACCTTGACCTTATGACAACTAGAACCGGATACTTAATAAAACACACCCTTCCAAGTTCCAGATACAACCGGTGATCGCTCTCTCACAGGGCGACGAGAGGAGGATCATCGGTTAGGATTATGCTATACGATGCTACTTGATGCTACTTGGTGAACTTACCATCTACTCTCTCCTACATGCTGCAAGATGGAGGTGGCCAGAAGCGTAGTCTTCGACATGATTAGTTATCCCCCTCTTATTCTGGCATTCTGTAGTTCAGTCCACATATGATACCCTTATTCCATTTGATACCCATGCATACGTAGTGTAGCTTCTTGCTTGCGAGTACTTTGGATGAGTACTCATGGTTACTTTCTCCCCCTTTTCCCCCCTTTCCTTTCTTTCTGGTTGTCGCAACTAGATGCTGGAGTCCA
>NC_041388.1:11654427-11666527 GCF_002162155.2 Triticum dicoccoides
GGGCCCACATCGCCATCTGGGTGGTATTAGAATCTTTTACTCCTCGATCTATACTCTGGGACTCTGATCTCTCTTCTATTCGGGTTAAATGGTTTTACTAAACCTGACTCTAGGTTCTCGTAACTACTTTCTCCCGGAGAGCCCCTTACCACAGATGATCGCATGCTGCACCAGAAGATTCCGAAGATACTCTCCAATGTTCTCTTGAGACTTTGTGCCCGCCGCCTTTGCAATTCCCTACCACCGAATTATCCCTATGGATAAATAGATACACCAGTCGTCCTTACTTTTATTCCTAGCTGATCTTGTTATTGCAAGATACCCCGAAATTCTCTCTATTGTTCCGAGAATACTTTGTGCCTACCGCCTTGCAGTTCTTTGCCGCCTGAATGTCCCTATGGATAAATTCTCGCACCTACCGAGTATCCGCTCATCCCCAGTTGTTTATGTGTTTCACTAAGGTCTTCGAAATAATATTCGATCTTCCGAAAATCCTTAGCAGCTTATTGCCCTTGAAATTCTTGCTTGCTTGCATTATGGTTAATCCCATAAGTCTCATAATCATTATTGGCATCCCTTGTCATTGTCATTTTGGGTCTTTGATCCAATATGGTTGTGAATGCTTGCTATCCTCAGGATTTATCCTTCCGGCTCAGACATCATTTTAAACATAAGCTGGTTCTCGCAATCGGATTGCCATCGATTGTACCCTAAGCATACATAACTTATCCATCCTTAATCAAAGTGTTTGCTTCTGATCCCTTGGTCAGAAATCATAATTCTTTTGCATTTGAGCTTTGAATTATTCAGTTGTTTCTATAGTCTAATCTCCTTGCATTGTTTCTTCCTCTGGTTGAGTACTGATGCTCACATCAGATCCTTTGAGGACCACCGGATCCTTTGTTGGATTTTATCCAATAGCGTCCTTCATATTCAATCCCTTTGGAAGTTCTTTCTCCATTGGTAAATCCTATCCTCTGATTGACCAACCATGCTCTGCTTTCGAGCTTGTGGTTTTGACTATTGAAGCTTGTGGTATATGTTTCCACGATACCCTGACGGGTTGAACCTATGCCTTCCTTAATATGTGTGAACTGAAAGTTTTCACGAGTCATACTCTTCTGGTATTTTGCCAGATAAAATTTCATCACTACAACTTCATCGAACGCAAGAAGTAAATGAAAGGTTATGCATTGGAGAAGTGGGAGTCGACCTTGAGCCTTTGCGTTCATGCCCATGGACCCGATGTGAAACTTATCATTAAAGCTTCTTGTAAATGATATTGATCCCCTTGTTATAAGTTCGTCCTGTATCTATGTTTGGTCCTTTGCAATCATGGTTCTGACCATATGTCCTTCTTGGATCCCATTTCTCGGACAAGTTGAAGTACTTGTCTTCTGCAAAGCAATACCCCAGCCCGACCTCAACTTTGATCCGTCTTCGAGTATTACCCTCTGGTATCTTGAGATTATCTTGGAACTGCATAACTTCCCATGAGTTCTTCATCAAGTACTACATTCTCACTGATTATAATTTTTTCATGGGCTCTGAGTTACTAAACACTCAAGGACACCGATAACTGAACCGAGTCCACACTTTGATTCAATAACTCTTAAGTAATTTTCGTTGCTTACGAGTTTAATAATCCTTCAAGTCATTCCTAGCCTGACCGGCTATATCATTATTGTGCTAAAATTTTAACTGTGCTACATGGTCCTTTTCCCGGAGCACAAATTTCGATGGTGAGCTAATCTTACATCGGTCTTCCTCGTCATATCCTTTTTCCCTGAACAACAAACTTGATTTCGAGTTTGTGTCATACCCATGGTTCCAATAACCTTTCGCTTCATCATTCCTTTGACTTGATGTCATCGCCGATCAATTACATCTTTGTGGAGCCTCTCGACAAAATTTTTCGTGGTCGTCAAACAACATTTTGATTCCTTCCAGAATATCAACCAAGTGGATGATGACAAGTAACCATCCTTGTCCCTCGATGATTTGTGTTATCACCGACAACATTATTGCTTTCCCTCCAACACAAACTTGTTCATGTTTGGTGTTATACCTGGAGACCCGTACTATCCAACAATTATTCTTCGATACCTTGGAGTATTACCATCTTTTATGTCAAGAATGTCGTGAGAATTTCACCACCTCCTAAGAATTCTTGATACAGGTAATACTTATCACCATCACCTTTCTTTCTTGGTCCCCGTGTTGGGTCTAACCGGGATACCAACAGGTGGACGGTGCTGATTGGATTCTGCCCTTCTAGCAACCCTATTGCTTTGAAGTTAATGGTCGAACGTTCATTCTTAGACTATTGATCACTGAATCACCATTCCAACATTTGATCATGCTACCTAAGGCCCTACCTTGGGCACCCTTTTTCCACTAATGTTAAATTGTGTATGTTTTTCCTTGAGCAAACATCATTATAGTATTTGATCCGACAAATCTTATCTCCTTGTTCCATAACTGTGGAAATCCATCTTTTTGGATACCTCGATGTATTATCGCTGAGTCCATCAGCTACCTCCTCATCCTCTCCTTGGCTTAATGATGAATCCCTTCGTGTATACAGAGTCTGACCTTTGCTTGAAGACCATGTCAATGCTATCTTGAAGCGTGTCTGTGGTACTCCGATTTTCGACAAGAACATTTGAAGCCCAATGCTAAATGTTTCCTGCTCAATTACCCAAACACCACTGTATGGGTAATGTCATGAAATCCCCCCCTCCTTACCTAAAGGGTTTTCTACATTATATCATGTCAAGGAAATCATGCTTTGCTCGTCCTTGGGAAGAATATACCCTTGAAATATGTGTTTAAACACATTTTCCTTTCCATTGTTCTGTTTAAACCTGATAATCACTTTTCCTTTCCATTGGTTTGTTTAAACCTTCTTGTGATCTATATTGTATAAGCAGTAATATATCCCTGCTTATGTAAACACCTCGTTGTACCACTCTGATAGAAAGACCCTGTTACTTTTGTTGATGACATTTCGGTAACACCGATGGACAAGAACTTGCCTATTGGTCCGCCTCGTTCAACGAGCAGGAAAATGGTTCTCTTCGTCCCTCGCCCATGGTATCGACGTCGTTGCCGACATAATCAACAGGTTACCCTCTGACATGCCTTGCTATCATGACCATGCAAGATGTCACCGCTCCTCCTACTTTTATCCCACATGGTGGGCCCATGACCCACAGTTCCACAGGATCGAAACCCGACTCTCCTGTACACCCCCGGTTTCCAAAGTTGTTCCTCGCGCATGATCTCGTATGTAATTCACGAGCCACCGTCCTAGTGACCTATTCTGGTATCAGACGCAATACTTATTCTCGTTGCTCTGAACCCCTTTTCACGCCCTGTTTCAGTCGTCGATCCATTGCCTATCCGTTTGAAACTTCTCATGGTACCTTCTTACTTTGCTCTCGATATCTTCTTAAGTTTCAATTCGAGAGATACGCATGCTTCTTCCCTCGAGTTAACCGTCTGATGCTCAACCATGTTAATCCGTCCTTATAGAGTTTTCCCTCTTAACCTTTCGTAGTACGGTGAAGATCCTGAAGAAAGGACGTCGACTTCATCATGATGACTTGCAGCAGAGAAATGAAGACATCAACGTAGTGGGTCTACCTCTTCGAGAAGAGTAACCAAGACCAAGAAGGATCGTTAGAATTTCGTAACCTAGTATTCCCCTTACTCCCCTCTTAAATCTCGGGACGAGATTTCTTGTAGTGGAGGAGAATTGTGACGCCCGGATAATTAGGCTACAGTGATACTCTGCTAATGATGCCACATCACCTCCGTTACTGTTGCTAATCTATCACTAGATCAAAACCGGTCCAAAATTCAAATTCAAAATTTGGTAAATAATAAAAGTTTTAAAATATTAAAATTAAAAATGTCCGGGTTGTACTAAATATTACATAGATAATTATGGTGAAGAAGACATAGTTTTATATAATGCTTAAATGCCCTGAATTAAATAAAACAAAATAGGAAAATGAATAAAGAAAAAGAAAATACAAAGGGAAAAACAAAACTAACAAACAAAAATAAATAAATAGAAAAGAACCCCCCACTGGGCTCCGGCCCAGCTGCCAGCCGGCCCAACCGGCCATTCCCCCACTCCCCATAACCACCACTTCCCCCGATCAAACCCTAGCCCACCCCCACTCACCCACTCCCCCTCCCCACGATCCCCACGTCTCTCTCCCCTTCCCCGATCCAGATTGGGATCGAGGGGACGAACCTCCCCACAGCGCCCCGACCCCGTCGACCTTCCCAGCCGCCTCGACGCCGTGCGGAACGCCTCCGCCACAGCCACCTCGCCGTCTCCCTCGTCCTCGCGCCCCGTCCCCTCTCCCTCGACGGCGCCACTCGCTGCGCCAATCGCGACCGCGCCCTCGACGCCCGACGCCGCATGGACGCCGCCGCCCCGCCGGACTGCGTCATCTCCGCCCCACCGTCGCCGGACCACCCCAAGCCACCTCGAGCCCACTGCCCCGAACCCTACTTCCACCGTGAGCCGCGCCCCTTCTCTCCTTCCCCTGTCCCCGCGTCGCGTCCGACCTCCCCGCGCCGCCCTCTGCAGTGCTGCGTCGCCCGCTCCACCGCGCGTGCGCCCGCAGGCTTCCTCTCATGCGCACGCCCATGCTCGTGCTCACTGCCGCGGCCGCATTCACCGCGGCCCTGCTGCGCCCCGCCCGCGGTTGCCGTGGACCGCGCACGCCCGCGCCGTCCCGCCGCTCCCTTGCTCTCATCGGCGTCCCGCTCACGCACGCGCGCCCTCGCCCTTCGCCTCGCCCCTGCCTCGCCCGCCGTGGACAACGGCCCCGCCATCCCGCTCGCCGCCTCACTCATGTGCCGTCTGACGACGACCACCACGATCCCCTGCCGTTGCCCGCCTCCGCAGCCAGTCCACGCGCCCCACGCCGGACTCTGCCTCCGCCGCGGCCACTCGCTGGCCGCTGCCTGAACTCGGCCTCCGCTCGGGCGCCAGCATGCCCCGGCGCCCGTTACCCCGCACCTGCATGTCCCAGCGCCATCGCCCGATCCGCTAGCGCCCGAACCCGCTAGGCCCCCTACGGCCAATGACAGGTGGGCCTAGCCCAGAACATAATTAAAAATAAAATAAAAATAAAAATAATTAATTAAATAATTAATTAAAGAAATAATTAACTTAATTAATTTTAATTAATTAATCTAATCTAATAATTAAGCTAATTAAACATTAGTTATCTAATTAACCTGGTTAGTTAATTAGCTAATTAATTAGTATGACAGTGGGGCCCACACCCTGATTAATACTAATTAGGGTAATTAAATTGTTTAATTAAAATGTGTCTCTGACTAGTGGGACCCACTGGTCAGGTTGACCAGTCAACCCTGTTGACTGCTGACGCCAGCATGACCTAATGCTGATGTCATAAAACCATTTTCGAATTAAATTAAATAACTAATTAAATTCCAGAAATTAATAAAATCTTTAGAAAATCATATCTTTTAATCCGTAACTCGGATTAAATTATTTTCAACATGAAAGTTGCTCAGAACGACGTGACGAATCTGGATACGCAGTCCGTTCGTCCGTCACGCATCCCTAGCATAGCGAACATGCAACTTTCCCCCTCCGACCCATCTGTCCGAAAACGCGAAACACCGGGAATCCTTTCCCGGATGTTTCCCCCCTTCACCGGTACCACCTCGTACCGCGTTAGGGCATAACTAGCATCACGCTTTGCCATGTCATGCGTCGTCATGCATTTGTTTGCATTATATTTATTGTTTCTTCTCCCTCTTCTCTCGCTAGACACCGAGACCGACGCCGCTGCTACCCAGTACGACTACGGTGTTGACGACCCCTCTCTCTTGCCAGAGCAACCAGGCAAGCCCCCCCTTTGATCACCAGATATCGCCTACTCTTCTCTATACTGCTTGCATTAGAGTAGTGTAGCATGTTACTGCTTTCCGTTATTCCTATCCTGATGCATAGCCTGTCCTTGCTACTACTGTTGTTACCATTACCCACTATCCTACTGCTTAGTATAGGATGCTAGTGTTCCATCAGTGGCCCTACACTCTTGTCCGTCTGCCATGCTATACTACTGGGCCGTGATCACTTCGGGGGGTGATCACGGGCATATACTATATACTTTACACAGTTACATTACCTGTGGTACTGTTCGGAGTTGGGGGCTGAAGGGGTAGGTGGCTCCATCCCGGTAGAGGTGGGCCTGGGTTCCCGACGGCCCCCGACTGTTACTTTGTGGTGGAGCGACAGGGAAGGTTGAGACCACCTAGGAGAGAGGTGGGCCTGGCCCTGGTCGGTGTTCGCAGATACTTAACACGTTTAACGAGATCTTGGTATTTGATCTGAGTCTGGCTATTAGCCTATACGCACTAACCATCTACGCGGGGACAGTTATGGGCACTCGACGTCGTGGTATCAGCCGAAGCCTTCGTGACGTCAGCGACTGAGTGGCGCGCGCCGGATTGGACCATAAGCCTGCTCTTGTATTAAGGGGGCTAGTTCTGCTTCCGGCAACGTACGCAACATGCAGGTGTGCAATGGGCGATGGGCCCAGACCCCTGCACCATAGGATTTAGACCGGCGTGCTGACCTCTCTATTGTGCCTAGGTAGGGCTGCGACGTGTTGATCTTCCGAGGCCGGGCATGACCCAGGAAAGTGTGTCCGGCCAAATGGGATCGAGCGTGTTGGGTTATGTGGTGCACCCCTGCAGGGAAGTTAATCTATTCGAATAGCCGTGATCTTCGGTAACAGGACGACTTGGAGTTGTACCTTGACCTTATGACAACTAGAACCGGATACTTAATAAAACACACCCTTCCAAGTTCCAGATACAACCGGTGATCGCTCTCTCACAGGGCGACGAGGGGAGGATCATCGGTTAGGATTATGCTATACGATGCTACTTGATGCTACTTGGTGAACTTACCATCTACTCTCTCCTACATGCTGCAAGATGGAGGTGGCCAGAAGCGTAGTCTTCGACAGGATTAGTTATCCCCCTCTTATTCTGGCATTCTGTAGTTCAGTCCACATATGATACCCTTATTCCATTTGATACCCATGCATACGTAGTGTAGCTTCTTGCTTGCGAGTACTTTGGATGAGTACTCATGGTTACTTTCTCCCCCTTTTCCCCCCTTTCCTTTATTTCTGGTTGTCGCAACCAGATGCTGGAGTCCAGGAGCCAGACGCCACCGTTGATGATGACTACTACTACTCGGGAGGTGCCTACTACTACGTGCAGCCCGCTGACGGCGACCAGGAGTAGTTTAGGAGGATCCCAGGGAGGAGGTCTGCGCCTCTTTCGATCTGTATCCTAGTTTGTGTTAGCCTTCTTAAGGCAACTTGTTTAACTTATGTCTGTACTCAGATATTGTTGCTTCCGCTGACTCGTCTATGATCGAGCTCTTGTATTCGAGCCTACGAGGCCCCTGGCTTGTAATATGATGCTTGTATGACTTATTTTATTTGTAGAGTTGTGTTGTGATATCTTCCCGTGAGTCCCTGATCTTGATCGTACACGTTTGCGTGTATGATTAGTGTACGGTCAAATCGGGGGCGTCGCATGATGTCTTCTACGTTCGAGGTGGGCCTTGGGGGAGGGGGGTCAGGGCAGGTGGCCTTGACCTCTCCATTCCCTGTACCGACGCCGGTGACGCCGCTCGCGTCGGGGTCGCCCAGCGCTGGGAGTGGGAGCCCGAGGCACACGGCCTCGGCTCTTCCTCCTCAGGTCTTGGCGGTGGCACCCGCATCTCCCGAGGCGCTGTGAGAGGGGGGGTTGGGCCAGGTGGCCCTAGTCCTCCCTTCCTCCTCTACGGTCAGGAGGACCGCGCCTCCTGTGACTTCGACGCTTCGCTCTGAGCCGGTGGGTGGGGCAGGGGGAGGGAGCGGGCAGGTGGCCCCAGCTGTCCCATCTCTTGTCCTACCCGCGGGGAACTTGTCCGAGGGCCCTGGGAGCCCGCAGCCGCCTCCTCTGTTCACTAGAGAGGAGGTTGTTGCCTTTGGCGGGATCCCGGACCCGGTCTCGACAGGGAGACGGATGAGTGCTCGCGTTCAGGACCTTCCGGAGGTGGATGATATGCAGCAACGGCGCGCTATGAGGGAGGCTAAGCTTCACGATGCTACGATATCTTCTGGTATGTCCGTCAACATATCTAATTCTTTATTGCATTTTTCTCATGAGGACATTATTAATAATGCAAACCAATTAGGAGTTTCACTAGGTGCTACTGATAATGAGATATCTAATTCGGTGAATGATATGTTAGATTTGGAGGCGGAGCGTGCCTTAGAGACTATTCGTAATCTTGCAGCGGTTAAACCCATGAATGATGAGGAGATTGATGCGTTAGGGGTTAGAGTGCTAGATAATCTATGTGCGGATCTAGCACCTTCTAATCAGGAGTCTGAGGACGATGATGTGCCTTTAGATGTTCCAGCTGTTAGTTCCGTCCAGCCCGGTTATGAGGACCGGGCGACAGAGCCCACTAAGCCAAAGCGTAAGTGGAAACGGAAGATTTATCCCGATTCTGCAGTTCGTAGGAGTGCTAGGATACGGACTACTAAAAAATTCCATGATGAACTATGAAAGGAATCTTTTGGAATAGCAGAGGTCTGAAAGACTTGGCTAAAAGAAGGTTTCTTGCTGAGGCTTCTCTGGAACATCGGTTAGATTTTGTTGCTCTATCGGAAACCGGTCGAGATAATTTTGCACCGCAGTTTCTATCCTCTCTTGTGGGTGGTATTGATTTTGATTGGCATTGCCTCCCTCCGCGAGGAAGATCGGGAGGTATCTTACTGGGTGTGAGATGCGACTCCCTTGAAGTCCGGAGTGTAGTAATGGGCGAATTCGCGGTAAAGTTTTGAATTAGGTCTAAAGTTGATGGGTTCAACTGGGCTTTGGTGGCGGTTTATGGTGCCACACAGCCCGAACTTAAACCGGAGTTTCTGGCGGACCTGGTTCGGATATGTGGATCCGAGCAGCTTCCGATGTTGGTCGGGGGTGATTTCAATATCATTAGGAGGAGAGAGGAGAAAAATAATGATAATTTCGATGGTAGGTGGTCGTTTATGTTCAATACCATTATTGAAAGTTTGGATATAAGGGAGATAGAGCTTTCTGGTAGAAAGTTTACTTGGGCTAATGCTCTGCCAAACCCGACATATGAAAAGCTTGATCGAGTTCTCGCGAGCGTGGAGTGGGAACAGAACTTCCCTCTTGTTACGGTGCAAGCTCTCACGCGGGGAATTTCCGATCACACACCATTGTTCGTCGACTCAGGGGAGCCGAACCATTTAGGAAACAAAAACACCTTTTCATTTGAGATGGCCTGGTTCGAACGCGAGGGGTTCTTCGACCTCATAGCCAGGGAATGGGCTAATGGGGTAGGAGGAAGGACGTCGGTCGAGCGTTGGCAGAATAAGATTAGGCATTTGAGAAGTTTCTTACGGGGTTGGGCTAAGCACCTTAGTGGGGTGTATAAGATCGAGAAGGATAGGCTCCTTTCTCTTGTACAGGCCCTGGACATAAAAGCCGAATCCGTGATTTTGCTGCCTCCTGAGCTCCAGGTCAAAAATGAGGCGGAGAAGAGGCTGAAAGAACTTCTCCGCGAAGAAGAATTGAAGTTGGCTTCGCGAGCTAAGGTCCGCAAAGTGGTCCAAGGGGACGCGAATACTCAATTCTTTCACCTCATTGCTAATGGTAAGCACAGAAAGAGGCGGATCTTTCAGCTTGAACAGGATGAGGGTACGATTTTAGGTCAAGATAATCTCAAAACCTATATTACCGAGTATTATAGACAGTTATTTGGACCTCCGGAGGATAATTGTGTGTCCCTCGATGAGTCCAGGACTGAGGATGTGCCTTAATTGTCTGCTGCTGATAATGATATCCTGGTTGCCCCGTTCTCAGAGAAGGAGGTGTTTGATGCTATTGCACAAATGAAAAACAATAAGGCTCCCGGAACGGATGGGTTCCCGGCCGAGTTCTATAAAAAGTGCTGGCACATTATTAAGGGGGATTTACTACCTATGTTTCATGATCTATTCTCTGGACAGCTTCAATTATTTCACCTGAATTTTGGAACTATCATATTGCTCCCTAAGAAAACGGATGCTGTGAGAATTGAGCAATTCAGACCGATCTGCCTCCTCAATGTTAGTTTCAAAATCTTCACCAAGGTCGGGACAAATAGGCTCACACAGATTGCACATTCTGTGATGCAACAATCCCAAACTGCTTTCATGCTGGTTGTTCTTCATGAAACGCTCAATGAAATCCATTCCAAAAAATTAGATGGAGTAATTTTTAAGGTGGATTTCGAAAAAGCGTACAATAAGGTCAAATGGCCATTCCTCCAACAGGCATTGCGTATGAAGGGTTTTAATGAAGCCTGGCGCCGACAGGTCGAATCCTTTACGCAAAAAGAGAGTGTGGGAATTAAAGTGAATGACGATATAGGTCATTACTTCCAGACACATAAAGGCCTCAAACAAGGAGATCCGATGTCCCCTATCTTGTTTAACATTGTGGTGGATATGTTAGCAATTTTGATAGGGAGGGCTAAGGAGAATGGTCAAGTGGGTGGTTTGGTACCTCATCTCGTTGATGGAGGTGTTTCCATCCTTCAATACGCAGATGATACAATCATCTTTATGGAGCATGATTTGGCCAAGGCGAGAAATATGAAGCTGGTGTTATGCCTTTTTGAACAATTGACCGGTTTAAAGATTAACTTTCATAAGAGCGAGTTGTTCTGCGTTGGTAGAGCCAAAGACGACCAGGAGTCTTATAGGCAATTGTTTGGGTGCGAGTTGGGGAGTTTATCTTTCTCATACCTTGGTATTCCGATACACCATCGTAGGCTGACAAACAGAGAATGGAAGTGCATCGAGGATCGATTTGAGAAAAACTGAGCTGCTGAAAGGGTAAGCTCATGTCATACGGAGGCCGTTTGATATTGATTGATTCGGTGCTCACGAGTATGCCTATGTTCCTCTTATTGTTTTTTGAGGTCCCAGTTGGTGTTAGGAAAAGACTGGACTTCTATCAGTCGCGTTTCTTCTGGCAGGGTGATGATCTTAAAAGAAAATACCGGCTTGCTAAATGGGACATCATCTGTCGACCGAAAGACCAATGGGGTCTTGGTATTGAAAATCTTGAAGTTAAGGATAGATGCCTTCTTAGTAAGTGGTTGTGGAAGCTTTCTTCCGGGACTGAGGCCATGTGGGCGCAGATCCTCCGCAACAAATACCTCTAGACTAAAACATTGTCCCAGGTCGCAGTCAAACCGACTGATTCGCCTTTCTGGAAAGGACTAATGAAAGTCAAACAATCAATGTTCAATAGGACGAGATTTGTTATTGGAAATGGTGCAAGTACACGAGGATACTTGGCTTTGGCAACTCACCTTTAGCCATTCAATATCCGTCTTTATATCGGATTGCTCAACGACGTGAGGTATTTGTGGCAACGGTATTTCAATCTATCCCCCTTAATATTCAGTTTAGACGGTCGCTAGCGGGCAATCGTTGGGAAGAATGGCTCCATCTAGTTAGGAGACTGGTGGAGGTTCAACTTTCTCACCAACCCGATGGATTACGCTGGAAGTTGACTAGGTCTGGAGTATTTACAGTTTAATCAATGTATATTGATGTTATTAATTCGAACTCCATTCCAACTTCCAAGTATGTTTGAGCTGTCAAAGTTCCTTTAAAAATTAAAGTGTTTATGTGGTTTGTCCATAAACAAGTTATTTTAACAAAGGACAACTTGATAAAGCATAATTGGACAGGACCTACTAGGTGTAGTTTCTGTGATCGGGATGAGACGATTAAGCATTTATTCTTTGATTGCCCGTTGGCCAAAGTCCTTTGGCGGACGGTCCATATTGCTTTTAATATTACTCCACCGACTTCTGTCAATGCATTATTTGGGACATGGCTTAATGAGGTTGAGCCTGACTTAGCAAGACATATTCGGGTTGGAGTTTGCGCTTTGTTGTGGACTATCTGGAATTGCAGAAATGATTTGGTTTTTAACAGAACATCAC
>NC_041388.1:11823274-11836186 GCF_002162155.2 Triticum dicoccoides
AATAACCGTAACTCGGTATTTAATAAACTTTATATGTAAATGGGGTGGAAAAATGCCTAGTTTAACATGGTGGCCTTACTTTGCATGTTTAACAACTCTAAAATTGTGTTTAGGGCAGATCAGTACCAAACCTAAAATATGCATATGAGGATTTTTCCGGACTTGTTTTTTGTTGTTCCGGCCTCATTTAAACTTGCCTAGATAGGTAGTTTTCATTTGCTTCACCCTCTTGCCATGTTTAACAACATTGAATATTGTTGGGTACATAAACAATATCGAACTAAAGAAGTCACGTGGTGTTTCGTCAATATGCAACTCCGTTGCATATTGTGCTCCACTTAATTTGTAGGATTGTTTGTGCACTTTGCCATGCCATGCTTCATTAAACCGGAGATGCATCATACTTGATTGTGCATCATGCCATGATTATGTGGTGGTTGTTTACCATGATTGTTTGCTTCTTTCCGGTGTTGCTTCTTCGGGTTGGTTCCGATAACGTCGCGTTTGTGAGGACCCGTTCGTCTACGTCCGTTTGTCTTCTTCATGGACTCGTTCTTCTTCCTTGTGGGATCTCAGGCAAGATGACCATACCCTCAAAATCACTTCTATCTTTGCTTGCTAGTTGCTCGCTCTTTTGCTATGCCTATGCTGCGATACCTACCACTTACTTTTCATGCCTCCCATATTGTTGAACCAAGCCTCTAACCCACCTTGTCCTAGCAAACCGTTGTTTGGCTATGTTACCGCTTTGCTCAGCCCCTCTTATGGCATTGTTAGTTGCAGGTGAAGATTGAAGTTTGTTCCTTGTTGGAACATGTTTACTTGTTGGGATATCACAATATATCTTATTTAATTAATGCATCTATATACTTGGTAAAGGGTGGAAGGCTCGGCCTTATGCCTGGTGTTTTGTTCCACTCTTGCCGCCGTAGTTTCCGTCATATCGGTGTTATGTTTCCGGATTTTGTGTTCCTTACGCGGTTGGGTTATAATGGGAACCCCTTGACAGTTCGCCTTGAATAAAACTCCTCCAGCAATGCCCAACATTAGTTTTACCATTTGCCACCTAGCCTTTTCTTTCCCTTGGGTTTTGCAGACTCAAGGGTCATCATTATTTTAACCCCCCCGGGCCAGTGCTCCTCTGAGTGTTGGTCCAAACTAGAGCCCCTTGCAGCGCCACCTCGGGGAAACTCGAGGGCTGGTTTTAGTTGTACGGACTGCTCATCTGAGTGTGCCCTGAGAACGAGATATGTGCAGCTCCTATCGGGATTTGTGAGCACATTCGGGTGGTGTTGCTGGACTTGTTTTACCATTGTCGAAATGTCTTGTAACCTAGATGCCGAGTCTGATCGGAATGTCTTGGGAGAAGGAATATCCTTCGTTGACCGTGAGAGCTTGTGATGGGCTAAGTTGGGACACCCCTGCAGGGATTTGAACTTTCGAAAGCCGTGCCCGCGGTTATGGGAAGATGGGAATTTGTTAATGTCCGGTTGTAGAAAACCTGAAGTTGATCTTAATTAAAATACATCAACCACGTGTGTTACCGTGATGGTCTCTTCTCGGCGGGGTCCGGGAAGTGAACACGGTGTTGGAGTTATGCTTGACGTAGGTTGTTCTAGGATCACTTCTTGATCATAGTTTCTCGATCGTGCTTTGCCTTCTCTTCTCACTCTCTTTTGCGTATGTTTGCCACCAAACATGCTAGTCGCTTGCTGCAGCTCCACCTCATACCTTTTACCTTACCCATGAGCTTAAATAGTCTTGATCGCGAGGGTGTGAGATTGCTGAGTCCCCGTGACTCACAGTTACTTCCAAAACCAGCTTGCAGGTGCCGTTGGACCGTGCAGATGACGCAACCGAGCTCGAGGAGGATCTCGATGAAGATCTTGTCCTTTGTGTTGTTTCGTTCTAGTTGATCAGTAGTGGAGCCCAGTTGGGGTCGATCGGGGATCTGTGTAGCATTTGGGGTAGTCTTCTTTTATTTTGGGTTCCGTAGTCGGACCTTGATTGTATCTGGTTGATGTAATGTTTTTATTCATGTATTTGTGTGAAGTGGCGATTGTAAGCCAATTATGTAACTCTTTTCCCTTATGTATTACATGGGTTGTGTGAAGATTACCTCACTTGCGACATTGCTTTCAATGCGGTTATGCCTCTAAGTCGTGCTTCGACACGTGGGAGATATAGCCGCATCGAGGGCGTTACATCTAGAAGGAAGAGTATTCCTAGTTTTCTTCGCTAGCTTTAATTCCCTGGAATTTGCCATAATTTCAACTTGAAATGCGCATCAATGGACGTACTTCTTTCCTGATATACGTCAAACACATGGTAAACAAGTTTCATCTAGTTCATTGTGCTAGATTTTTGTTGTTATTGATACTGAGAAGCAAGCACACTTTTTACCCAAGCTAACATCGAAGCTTATGTTCCTCCATATATCCACATTTGTTCTGACTAATTTTGATGCTTTCATGAACACTAAATCTACTAGCTAGGTGTTGCAACTTTAGTTGTCAACAATTGTGCCTTGTGTCATGTCAGATTAGAGGCAAACCTAGAAGTTGATAGAAATCATAATATAACGAAGTTTTTAACTCACAAGGATCTAGAGAAAATAGTATTCAATTATTCTTCTCTGATTTCAATGCCTTTCAATTTTCCAGAAGTAATCCGACCATAAGTACAAATTACAACCATAGAGTTTGCAATGGTAAACATCTGTCAAGGTAGTCCGGTCAACTCACAAGCGCCGACACATTTAGTCCACCCGCGTCCGTCTGGGTCCACAAAGAAAAAACACAACCCAACGCACAGACCCAAATGGCCTGGTGTCCGTTTTGCTATCGCTTGGACCCATATCCAGCCCAAATTTGGGCTGGATTTGCATCCTTGTGAACATGCAGTGGACGCCCGTGGAGTCTTCGCGTTGTCCTCCCCTGGCCCAACACACATGCCATTCTTCCCACTCCCCAACATCCTGGCCTCTTCACCATCGCCACCGCCACCCAGCTTCCGGCCTCTTTGCCATCGCCCTAGCCCCCGCTGCCGCATCCACCGACGGTCGCACCGCCACCACACCCAGCGGTGCCCACACAGTCGATGTCGTGGCCACCTTTTTCCGTCAATGAAGTAGTACAAGGACCGCCTACCTAGGATCTTCGGCAGCCCTCGGCATACCACCGCTACTTCCATGGTCACCATCGCAGGACGCAAGTTTTTATAGCCCCGCTGCCTGAATGTGACAAGGAAGAGGCCAATCACCGACTGCGGCTCATCCACTCCCATGTTCATCGCGGCCCACAAGGTGTTCAGCGGTTTCTTTGGCCAGGTCGAGGCTCGTCCATGCCCGACGCTGTCTAGTAAGGTATCGATTCATCACTCCGAAGGATCATGACGGATAGCTCAGATGAGTTTTTTACAATAACACCACATGTTCATCATGGTCCAACGATGATGACGCTGTGGTTTCTCCTGTCATTGTCAATGAGCACATTTCAAGGAAACGACCATTGTTTAGGGGATTGATCCCGGGCCATGCTCCTGGGTTGAATCGTATCAGAGAAAACGACCATGTCCTACTCTAAAAGATTATTTCGATTTCACAGACCCACCGTTCGCTAACAAACTTTTTTGACGATACTTCTAGAGGGCGAGACCATTGTTCAGCCGTATTAAGGAGGGATTGATTTATTTGTTTATTAATGTGCAATTTGATTTAGTTTTTATTTTTTAATGAAAATTCGAACAAAAAAAGACATGCGGACAAAATGGGTCACCCTGTTGGGTTTGTTGCCTAGGAAACCGTGGATAGGGGCGGACGCCTGCCTTTCTGGCGACCGAAACACACAAAAAGCGGACAAGATCTGCGTCCGTTTATCCGTTTGGGTCGGAGTGTTGGTGTTGCCCTAAGAAAGATGTGTTCATGTAGAAGTGTATCTAGAGCTTGGGACGTACCCTTAAATGACCAAAATAAATTCTTGTGGCGCATTGCTGGCCTGAAAGTGGGAAATGGCCAACTTATTTCAAGAGAGCTGGGTTGGGCTTCTGGGTGCTCTATAACCAAACAATTAGTTGGCGATGCTCCAATATCTCTGACCAAACAATTGTTCAAATTAATTACCTCCAATCAAAACAATTAGTTCCAACCAAACAATTAGTTCGTGATGCTCCAATATCTCTAACTCATGGGAGATTTACCACTTGATTCCTTTGTATATTTTGCCCACTTCTATTTAAAAGGTTTACTTGTCCTTTTTCTGATCCTTACAGAATTTCTAGAGACTTTACCTTCTAATGAACCAGATGAACAAGGATTATGGATGTGAAAGCACTGAAATGAGAAATGCGATGTCCTTTGATATGTTCTTTTTCATTACTAAATGACAAATTCATCTATAAGAAAATTGAGAACTATATATAGATGGCAAAAAATATCTTTTACCCCTTTACAGAAAACGTTTCCATGCTGCAAGTAAGTTTTCAAAAATATCCATTGTATCCAAACTGTACATACACTATACACACAATTCACCTCAACTTCGCCTTTCTTTCACAGGTTTTTCAAATAAGGTTGCTGCAATTTGAGTAAACTTCTACCTTCTCTAGGAGACATGACACTTTAATTTTCTGCACATTGCAGCTAGCTTCTGCATCATCACCTTTGTTGTGATGACCTCATTGCTTATAGGTCTTGGAATATTTGTTTAGAGCTCAAGGACCTGTAAATAATTGTTTCAAGGTGCATATTGTGATTTGAAGGACCCTTGTTGGTATAAGGAAGTATAAGCTTGCCTTTAGGAGGCTAGTGATTGATGACAATGGCCAATCTCTTCTGGTGCCTTATTCCTATAAATATTTGTAGCATGTACTTTGCTTCCTTCTTCCAAAAAAAAGTGGGCACTGTTACCGCTAATATCTTCTGATGACTTGTTCCTATAAATTGTTCTATCGATAGGTGAACTTCTTTCAAACTCCTAGTAAACAAGTTTCCTCTAGTTCAGGGTGCAAGATTTTTCTTGTGATGATACTGACCATTAGGCGTACTCTTTACTGAAGACAACATGTAATTATTCTGTTCATGTATATCTCCATTTTTTTTATCTTATCAGTTCTCGTAATTTCGAGAACACAAAATCTAGCTAGATATTTCAACTCTTAGTTGTCTATGCGCATTTACGAGTTGCATCATGTGATATGGGAGTGCAAACCTAGAAGATGCAGAACATGTAATGATGAAATTTTAACTCAGAAGGATCTAGAGGGAAGAGTATTCCTAGTTTTCTTCAGTAGCTTTATGATGAGGGTCAAGATGCTCTGTCTAAAACAATTCATTATAAGTCCCAACCCCTCCCATGTTATTAAAATGGTGGGAGGTAGACTCTTAACTCCCATAACAATATCCCTGAAAAAGCATACCAAATCTCTAATAAATTCTCGTTGCCTCCAACCAAATACGTGGCTTTATATATCACAAGTAATTAATTCATATTCTTCTTATTAGTTACCTCCAACCAAACAATTAGTTAGTGATGCTCAAATATCTATATATAACTCATGGGAGATATACCACTTGTTTCCACTGTACATTTTGCACACTTATATTTAAAACATGCACGTGCCCTATAAGAAATTTGAGAAAAATATGTACATTTCAAAAATATCACGACCCCCTTTATAAAAAATATTTTTTGTTCTGCATGTAAGTTGTCAAAAATACATTTGTAACCAAACTGTACATACACTTCGTATGCAATTAACCTCAACTTCTTTCTTTCACATCGTTTCATAGAAGGTCGCTGCATTTGAGTAAACTTCTACTTGCTCCAGGTGTTTGTTCTAACTTCTTATGTTCTTTTATTAGTGTTAGCAGGGTAGTTTTGCAACAATGAAGATTACTTAGAAAACATGACACTTTAAATTTTCTGCACTTTGCAGCTAGCTTCTGCATCATCGCCTTGGTTGCGAGGCCTCGTTGCTTATGGTTGTTGGAATATCTGTTTTGAGGGCAACAATGGGATCTGTAATGAAAACCATGTCCCGGTGTATATGGTGATTAGAAGGTCCCTTGTGGACATAAGGTAGAGTAAGCTTGCCTTTAGGAGACTTATGGATTGTGGTTGATGACAGTGGCAAATCTATTCTGATGCATTGTTCTTGTAAATATTTGTAACATGTACTTTGCTTCCTTCTTCTAACAAAATTGGCACTAGTCCCTCCAATGATACAAAACAAATTGTTATATCAAGTGCTGAATTTGGTTCAAACTCCTCATAAACAAATTTCCTATAGCTCAGGGTTCAAGATTTTTTTGTGTGATCATACTGACCATTAGGCGCATTCTTATTGAAGATAAAATGTCATTTTTCTGTTCCTCTATATCTCCATCCTTTTAGCTTATTAATTTTGATAATTTCATGAACACAACATCAATTAGCTAGGTGTTTCAATTCTTAAATGTCTATGATCATTTACAAGTTGCATCATGTGATGAATGAGGGTGAAAAACCTAGAAGTTGATACATAACATATAATGATGAAGTTTTAACTCACAAGGATCTAGAGGGAAGAGTATTATTCGCTGGCTTCAATGCCCTGGAATTTGCCAGAAATAAGTTGGACTTGAATTGCCGTACCAACTGATGAACTTCTTTCCTCATATATATCAAACTCATGGTGAACAAGTTTCCTCTAACTCATGGTGCTCGATTTTTGTTGTTGTTGGTACTAAGAAGGAAGGACACTTTTTGCCCAAGCTGACATCAAAGCTTATGTTCCTTCATATCTCCATCTTTGTTTTGATTAATTTTGAAGCTTTAATGAACTCCAGATCTACTAGTTAGTTGTTGCAACTTTAGGTGTCCATCAACAATGATGTGTTTGCATCATGTGAGAATAAGGGCAAACCTACAAGTTGACAGAAAACATGAAATGATGAAAAATTTAACTCACAAGGATGGAGCTAGAGACAAGAGTATTCAAAGTATTCTTCTCCAGCTTCAACGCCTTTGAATTTGCCACAAGCAATCCTAGGATAAGTAGAAATTATAACCATAGAGTTTACAGTGTTCAAAATCTATCAAGCTAGTAAGAAAGATGTGGTGATGTAGAACTGGATCTAGGGCTTGGGGCTTACCTAAATGACCAAACTAAATGCTTGTTGCATGTTGTTGGCTCGAGCGGCGGAAATAACCGACTTGTTTCAAGAGAGCTATGTTGGGCTTCCGAGGCATTATGTAGCCGCGCCAATTAATTTGGGCGAGTACTAGGTGCCGGCGCACCGGCCCAAAATTTCAGCCCGTCGCGCGTGATCCGTCAGATGCGATCCGCGCGAGCCATTGGATCTGGCTGAAAACTGGTTGCCCCCGAGCTTCTCCTTCCTCACGCTTGTCCCGCATCTCGCACATCTCCTCGGATGCACGGCGCCACACTTTGTCGCCTCCAGTCGCAGCACCGTGCCTCCTGCCGCTCCATGCTAGACAGCCGTCCTGCTAATCGCTGCGCTCGTCGCCACTGCTGTGGCTCTCGGCAACCCAGCACCAACATCTCACCACACGTGAAGCACTGTGGGGGTTTCATGAATGGATGTAGCAAAAATGTCGCCGGTAGTAGGAGAAAATCGGTACGGTTGCAGAAAAAATGTCCGTCGTCATCACCGGTTGTAGCTCGCCATGCAGGGTCGCTACAAATTGCGTCGCCGGTTGTAACTTTCTATCCTCCTGTTGCAACTTTTTGTATTGCAGATTCAAGCAAAAAATGGCGGCAACAACGCGGCCTGCTATCCACCATCAGAACAAAGGCCGTGGCCGGGTCAAAATTTTTACATTGCTGGTTCCATCTTTTTACGTCGTGGTTTGTAGCACTGCCCCGTGCCAGTTTGCAGCTCGCTGGCCGCCGGTTGTAGCGCCGTGCCGTTCCAGCTGCAGCCTTTTGTGCCGCTGGTTACAGTTTTTGCATTGCTGGTTCGAACATTGATGGCGACGGCACGGTTGCAGCCTGTCGACCACCGGTTGTAGCACCACCCCGTGCATGTTGCAGCTCGCCAGGCCACTGGATGTAGCACCACCTGATGCCGGTTGTAACTCGTTGGCCGTCGGTTGTAGCACCATGACCTCGCAATGGCGCTCTCCACACCATGGCCTCACACACCAATGCGCTGGTCCCAGCCCCCCTGCCACTCTCCTGCAGCTCGCCATGGCATCGCAATGGCGCTCTCCACAACACATGGTCGGCAATTGTTGAGCGTCTGCAGCATCACTTCGGTCCTTGGTGTGCGGCGGCCTTGAATCCAACGATGGCCTGTGTCCAACATGTGGCCGACAACAGACGAGCGGCATCGGAGAGGCGCATGGATGGGCGTGTGGCTGTGGAGGATGCTACTGGGTCGGAGGGAACTAAGATCAGAAAGTAGTGGCTACTCTCAGGTGTAGTACACCCGAGTTAGAAAAAGATAGAAAAAACGTGATCAAACATTGTCCAAAAAATCTGAACTTTTGGGACATGAAACATTATCAGATGTGTGAGGTTCTTGCAAAATATCATCTAAAAATAACATCTGGCGAGCTCTCACCAAAAACAACAAAATTACTGCTCAAACAGTGCACAAAACTTTCAGCAAAGATTTTGTTTTTTTCGTTGAGAGCTCCTCGGATGTTATTTTTCGATGAAACTTGGCAAGAACCTCAAACATATGATAAAGTTTGATGTAGCAAAATTTCAGATTTTTTGGATTTTGTTTGATAAACTTTTTTTAAACTTTTTTCTAACTCGACTCGGGTGTAATACACCGGAGAGTAGAAAATCCAGTCTCAACTAAAATGGGCGGTGGAGAAGAACCGAGAGAGGAGACAAGGAAGAAAAGAAACATGGGCCCAGTACGCAGCATGACGCACGAGCGGGCAACCGGCCGAAAGCTAGTGTTTGGATGCTAGCTTCACATTCTTCTTTTGGAAGCAAAATAGGCACTAGCAAAAACGTGCGTGCAATAAAAGTGATTTACAGGGACCAAACTGCTAGGGTACAATCTTTTCTCGGGATTATCGCAGGCGTGCGTTAAAACAGAACCTACGGGGCGGATCCCCTGCACTCTCACCCCCACCTCACTTTCTGTCCAAACGAGCAGCTTTCCTACCCTAGAATCCCGGTCCCTGCCATGGCGGCGGCGGCGGGCCTCCACCCAGACGTTCTCGCCCGCATCTTGCTCCTCTTGTCGTGCATCGTGGACCGCGTCAGGGCGTCCGCGGTCAACAAGCACTGGCGGCGGGTCTCGCTGCAGAATCCGCCCCCGCTGCCGCGCCTCCTCAGGCCGTCCACGGCCCAGACCGAGACCTACCGGATCTTCGGCGGCTTCGGCGATCCGCGCCCGTCCCTCTCCGAGGAGGGCCGTGGCTCGCGTTTCTGCGGGTCCGCTCCGGGCGGCTGGTTCGTTATCTCGGCCGAGCCATGGCGCGGCCACGCCCTACTTCACCTCCGCACCGGCGAGCGCGTCGCCCTGCCGGAGAGGGTGCGTATCCCGCTCAACTCCGGCGACATCACGTGCCCTATGATGATCCGCGCCGCCGTCATCTCCGCCGCGCCGCCGTCTGGCGACTGCTTCGTCGCCGCCATCACCTCCAGCCAGACGAACATGGCGTTCTGGCGCCCGGGCATGGACTGCTGGTTGTCGCCGCCGGTGGGGATGGGGCCGGCTCGGCGCAGCGCCGAAGACCTCACTTACTACGACGGATGGTTCTGCGCCGTCGACTCCGAGGATTACCTCGTCTGCTACAAGCCGGAAATCGCCCCTGCTGGAGACGGCGCCTCTTCGCTCACCATTCGAACTAACGCCTACAAATTCCATGTCCATGGTCACCAAACGGCACCCGGGGAGATCGTATCGCACTACCTCTTGCCCTCCGCCTCGGGTGCCGATCTGCTGATGGTGAAAAGGTTCATCTCGCCTGCGAGAGGCGGGACCTGCCGGTTCCAGGTCTTCAGCCTAGAGAAGCAACAGGATGGACTGCCGGCTTCCTGGCGATTGTACCAGCTGAGCGGGCAGGTCCTCTTCGTCGGCCGGGCCTGCTCCAAGGCCTTCGACACGGGGCATGCCGGCAGCCCGGGCTACATCTACTTCCTCGACGACGTCTACACTGGCAGGCCACACAGTGTCGTCCAGCAGAAGGAGTATCCCTGCGCCGACGCCGGCCGGTGGTGTTACTCGGTCCCCGACGAAATGGACCGCTGCCTGCCATGGGCGGCGCCCTCAGACACCTCGCCGTGCATTTGGTACCACCATTAATTACCCAGCATGGTTCAGTTTGAGGTGTTTTATCATAGAGATTTCGACCAGTTTAATAAGAGTTTGGTGCCTAGACTCCTAGAGTGTTGTTTGTGTTTGCTCCTCGTCAGCGTTTCTTTGTTGTTGTAGTTGTCGGTCGTCGTCGTTGTGCTTCTCTGCATATCCAGTTTGTTGTATGCTCCAGGTCGATCAGTATTTGTTGTATGCTGTGTTTTGATTTTCGGCCGCAAAAAGTGGATTTCGGCCGAATTTCGGCCATCTCGGCCTGAGGCGAAAAGTATATTTAGGCCGAAATTGCTCAAATTTGGGAAATTTTGGTCAAATTTAAGTCAAATTGCAGTCAAAATTTGATCAAATTTCAGCCGAAATTTTTGAAAATGGCCGAAATTCGGCCATCTCGGCCTAGGGCGAAAAAAAGCTCAAACCGAAAATCAAAACACAGGTTGTATGTCGTCGTTGTTGCTGTCAGTTAATTTGCAGGCTGTTTTCAAACTCATTTCATCTATATGAAATTCTCAATTATGTGTATGAATTTCTGGTGTAAATTCTATTTCAGATTTTGATGTTCTCCGCCGTATTTTCAGTACTGCACACATTTTCTGATTGTATCGTGTGCTTGCATCGGTCAGTGGCGGAGGTGTTTTTCATGTCTCCACTGTTTGCGTTACACGTAAGAACCAGCACAGTTGATGAGAGGAGCTGCAACTGAGTATTTGATCATATATCAAATAGTACTGATTGTATGTTGAAGACTGAGCCAAACCAAACGGGACAGGCTTGTTCACTTAGGAGAATATTTTCAATGTTCCTGTTCATCTACATATCTATATTTATTTATTTTTGAAACAGAGGCAAAAGATTTGCCTCATACATTAATTAAGAAGTTAAGAGTTGCTTTTACAAACAAAGGCAATAAGATTATTATAAAGCCACTACTCTCACGGCATGATGTGACCCAAAGTGTAGCCTTGCTCTTGATGTTGGAGAGGATAATGGACGGGAGCGTGGACTTGTGCCTAAAAACTCTAGCATTCCGTTCACACCAAATCGTCCAACAAGTTAGCATGGTCAGGGACGCCATCACCTTCTGGTTGCTTGTATTCTTCTCGGACATATTGATTCACCAATCCTTGGTGGAACGTTCATCAATCCAGTGAGAAGTGTCAATGTGCATGAGGTTTAGCCAAGCCTCGATCATGCCCCAAAGCCTCAAGGTGAACCGACACTTGAAGAATAGATGGCTCACTGATTCCTTGGTTTGTCTGCAGAGGGGACACACATAACCCACAATTTGGCCAACCAAGCCTCTCGAGTCTGTCCACAGTCCAAATCCGGTTCTGAATAACAAGTCAGGTACAAAAATTGACCTTGGGAGGAGCCCAAGGCTTCCAGACCGCATAGGTCATGGGTGACCGAGTGGTTCCATGGAATTGAGCTTTGTAAGCGGAGGTGGCGGAGTAGTGGCCACTAGCCGTATGCTTCCAAATGATGTCGTCATCAGTTTCTTCCTGAAGGTGGATCGCACTTGAGCGAGCACATAAGATCACAATTTGTCGAATGTGGCTCATCGTCCAATTAATAGGGAGCTTGATCTTAGACAGCCAAGCGTCACCTTGCATGGCTTCCCTAATCTTCCATTTCTTTCTGGTGGATGCCTAAAAAATGAGCGGCGCCATGTGAATAGGCCTCTCTCCATTTATCCAAGGTCAGTCCCAAAAAGGTGCGCGAGCCCCATTACCCAACACAATGTGCGTGGATGCATAGACGAGATGCCGGTCAAGTTCGTCACAAGGGTTTTCTAACCAAACCCACATCTTTGTTGGCTCCTTCCATTCGAATCACAACCATCTAAGTCTCAGCGCCCTTGCGAATTTTGTGAGGTCGATGATGCCCAATCCTCCAAAATCCGTAGGATGGCACACCAATCACCAATTGACCTTGCACTTCGCACCGGAAGTTTTCTCAGTGCCCGACCACAGAAAGGGCCTTTCGATCTTGTTGAAGTTATTTAGGGTGCTTTGAGTCGGCTTGAGAGCAATGATGTGGTAGATCACTTGTGAAGTTAGCACTGACTTGATGAGCGCACATCGGCCCGAGGAAGTGATATTTCGACCATCCCATGGCACAAGTCTCTTAGCTGCTTTGTCATCAAGAAACTGAAAATCACTTGTCCGAAGTTGCCACACTGATAGTGGTAGGCCCAAATATTTGATGGGGAAGGAGGCCCACGTGGCCGGCAAACTAGCAACGATAGCATCCAGATCTAGGTGTCCACATCGGATTGGGACTACAGAACTTTTTTCCAAAATTTGTGTATAGGCCCATCACGTCACCGAAGTGGTTAAGTATCGTCGGAAGGTTCTCAACGTCTCTCCTAAAAGGGGCCAGGAAGACTGGCGCGTTGTCGACATAGAGAGAAGTGCATATAATTGCCCTCCGTCCTCTGATCTTGTGAAAGAGGCCATGAGTAGTCGCAAGGTTGAGAATTTGTTGAAGCGGATCAATCGCAATGACGAACAAAAGCGGCGAAATAGGATTGCCCCGTCGGAGACAACAATAGTGCGACACTGAGGGGCCGGCCACCCCATTGAGCATGATCCGTGAGGAGGAAGTATGAAGCTAAGTGGTGATCCACTCGT
>NC_041388.1:11836356-11837481 GCF_002162155.2 Triticum dicoccoides
AAGACTTTTCTTATGTCAAGCTTGAAGAGAAACACTGGGCCGGGTTTTTACTTTTGTGAAGCTTGCAGACAATCCCATGCACATACATAAAATTGTCGTGGATACATCTTCTCTTGATGAACACGCTTTGGGCATTGGAAATGAGCAAATGCATGTGTGGCCCAAGCCGGTTGGCAAGCACGTTAGCAACTATTTTTGGCACTGCAAGTATGAGACTTATAGGTCGGTAGTCGGTGATCCCATCCACCCCCTCCTTCTTTGGTAGGAGCACAATGTTTGCCGAATTGAGCCACGTAAAATTGGCCAAATGGAGGCTATCAAAACAGCGGATGACACACATGAAATCTTCCCTAATGATGGGCCAACAACGCTTGAAGAAGGCGCTGGTCAATCCATCCAGACCGGCCAGGGCTTGTCACTATGCATTTGATTGGTCGCATCTTTAACCTCTTGCTCGGTAATGTGGGAGTCAAGGTCGGAAAGGTCATGCTCCCCAAAATCAAGCTCATCCTTAAAATCAACGGATCTCCTACACCCCTTTCCCAAAGCTTTGGAGAAGTGCTCATGGATCAAATTTTCCTTTTTCTCATGATCAGTGATCCAATCGTTGTTGTGTTGGATTCTATGATTGTGGTTTTTTCTCCGTCTCGCATTCACCCTACATATCTATCTAAAGGCATGGTGCAACTCAATGAAGGAAATCTAAATGGTTCATATCCTCTGTAAACCTAGTTATGTACAATGGTACCTTCAGGTGTAGAGATCATAGAGATTTCCATCAGTTTAATTGAGTCTTTGTTGTTTGTGTTTGTTCCTGGTCAATGTTTCTTTGTTGTTGTAATATGGGAAACTGAAAGTGACATATCCAGTTGCTGTATGTGTGCTAAATTTGAAGGCTGTTTTTGAACTCATTTCGTCTACTGCATGCTACCAGCTATATATGTTGTTTAAATTACGCGTATGAATTTCTGGTGTAAATTCTACATCGGATTTTGATGTTTTCTGCCGTATTTTTAGTAGTGCACAAATTCTGATTGTATCATATGATTGCATCTGTTAGTGGTAGAGGTGTTTTCCATGTCCCCTACCGTGGACCCCGTGGTAGAGCTGGACGGAGATTATTCG
>NC_041388.1:11837699-11851365 GCF_002162155.2 Triticum dicoccoides
GCACCTGCAGCGTTATACATGCCTCCGCCAGTGCTCCCCTATTTGCATTACACATAAGAACCTGCAGCACAGTTGATGAGATGATTTGCAACTGAATATTTGATGTCTGTTCAGGTGTAGAGATCAACTAGTACTGATTGTATGTTGAAGACTCCAGTCTTTATTAGATGACCCTTCTTCCCTTCTCAGCTGATTGTTTGATGTGTTTTAGAAGCATATACTTATTACATCATCGATGTGGTTGTCATTGAAACTGAAAGTTCCATATCCAGTTTGTTGCATGTGCTTAATTAAATTGAAGATTGAAGGCTTTTCTTGAACTCATCTCTATGAAACTCTGAAGTATTTGGACTGCTACTAGCCTAACTCTATAGGTTGTTTGATTTCTATATATGCATTTTAAGGCTTGGTATTTGAATTATGTACGTTTGATTTTCTGCTGTAAATTCTAATTTCAGGTCTTGATATTTTCCGCCGTATTTTCAGTAGCACACACAATTTCTGACGGTATCGTATGATCGCATCTGTCAATGGAAGAGGTGTTTTTCATGTCTCCCTTGTTTGCATTGAGATGAGATGATCTGCAACTGAATATTTGATGTGGGTTCAGGTATACAGCAACTAGTACTGTATGGTGAAGACTAGTATTTGCATGACCCTTCTTACTTCTGAGCTGAATGTTTGATGTGTTTTTGCAGCATATACTTCTAATGGGCACGCTGCAGCCTGTTTAACGATGTGAGCCGGACAACGCAAATACAAGTTATGACATTACATTGGAGTTCATTATCAAGCTGTTGCATCTAAGATATACGTGGTATGTTTACTATGCCCTCGGCACTGTACATAGTATCTAGGAAGAGCATATATACATAGCCAGAGCAGACTGAGCCAGACAAAATGGGACAGGCTGTGGCTCACTTAGGAGAATATTTCAAATGTTCCTATATAACAAATTACCTTTTTATTTATAACATGGAAATGTAATTTTTTTCATTGATTGTGATCCAGAAGGAGGAGGGTTGTGATAGCCGGTCCCAAGCCCGGGTAAAGGAGGAGGGTTGTGATAGGCTTGGCGAGCCAACGTAAAAACTCAGCCACTCTTATGGAGATGAAACCCAAAAGATTTTCGTTGTGGCGTAACCCTCTCAGTGACGCGCCACATCGGAACCCGGGTGTGGTGGAAAATGGGCAAGGGCCGGTGAGGGAGTCCTGGACTAAGGGTCCTCGGGCGTCCGGCCTGTTATCTATGGGCCGGACTGATGGGCTGTGAAGATATGAAGACCGAAGACTATACCCCTATCCGGATAAGACTCTGCTTGGCGTGGAAGGCAAGTTTGGCGAACAACTATGAATATTCCATCCTATTTAACCGACTCTATGTAACCCTAGATCCCCCGGTGTCTATATAAACCGGAGGGTGTAGTCCGGAAACGGGATACTCAATACCGTAGCCATACAGGCTAGACTCTAGGGTTTAGCCATTACGATCTCGTGGTAGATCAACTCTTGTAATACTCATATTCATCAAGATCAATCAAGCAGGAAGTAGGGTATTACCTTCATAAACACTAGTAGAAAACAGGGCTATGGTCCAGGCCGGCTTAGCCCATTAGTCCCGGTTCAGTGTAGAACCGGGACCAATGTGGGCATTGGTCCCGGTTCGTGAGCCCAGGGGGCCGGCCGGGCCATGTGGGCCATTGGTCCTGGTTCGTCTGGACCTTTTGGTCCCGGTTGGTGGGACGAACCGGGACCAATGGGCCTCGCTCCTGGCCCAGCACAATTGGTCCCGGTTGGTGGCTTGAACCGGGACCAATGGCTGCCCTTTAGTCCCAGTTCATGCCACCAACCGGGACCAATGAGGTGCCTATATATACCCCCTCGCGCAAGAGCAGAGCACAGTGCTCTGTTTTTTCTGGCCGAGGGGGAGAGGGCTTTGTGGTGCTCTAGCTCACCTCCTATGCACATGAGGTGTTCGATGGAATGCCCGAGCCACACTACTTAAGCTTTCTCCTCTCGAAGCTCGACCTCGAAGCTCCATTTTCCTCGAGATTTGTCTAGATTTAGCGGTCCGTCATGCCCCGTCCCCGTCTTCACCGCCGTCGATCACCCACACCGATCTCATCACCGACACCATCGTGGTGAGCCTCTTGTTCTTATCTTCTTTCTGAAAGGAAAAATATTCTTACTTGTATGTTTAGATAGATACCTGTATCATTTTCTTACATTTATTATTGCATCTTATATAGTGCGATGGTTTTGGTATCCGCCCCCGTCGGCCCTCGTCCTGTCTATGATTCGGATTTGGTATGTATATTATCTTTATAACTATTGGTTCATTTATTGTTTATGAAAATTATGCCGACCAACGTGACATAGATTTTATTTATCTAGGATGTATGTGAATCAGAAATGCCAACCGACCCTGTTGTCGAGAGGTTAAATTTAGTTGAAGAAGAAAACAATTTGTTGAAGGAAAAAATAAAAAAAATTGAGGAGGAGAAGATGATATTGGAGTTGCATGTTGCGGATGTCGTCGATGATCATAAGATCAAGATGGATGCAATGCGCTTGAAGATTAGAAAGATTAGAAAATATGCCATTCATACCGATGCTTGGTATCATTATGCCATTGGATCAATTGTTACCTTGGTTGCGATTATGATCGCATTTGTTTTCGCATTGAAATGTTTTACATAGTTTCAATGTATGGTTTAATTAATTAGATGCTCTGGAGAGCTATATGTTGTTAGATGAGAACTATGTATGCACTTTGGTTTTAATGTGATGATGAATTTCTATTAATTTGGACACTTAATTATATATAACGCACGCAGATAGGTCTCCCTAAATCGCGGTATGAGGGGACACTGACTGGAAAAGGCACTCTTGGAAGAGACTCAATAATATGCAGGGACGAATATTTTTGGTCTCAAGCACACTACACAGTTCTACAGAACTCTACCATGGTGACCCCGTATGTCGATGAACACAAGAACAGTCTGCGCTCCAAACACCCGGAGCAGTGCGACGACTGGATTACATGTGAACACATCACGACTTTCAGCAGTTGGTTGGAAATACGTCTCAGAGGTGACAACACTGTTTGTGATGAGTTGTACTTGTTGTCCAGGGTGTTGGAAATATGCCCTAGAGGCAATAATAAAAGCATTATTATTATATTTCCTTGTTCATGATAATTGTCTTTATTCATGCTATAATTGTGTTATCCGGAAATCGTAATACATGTGTGAATAACAGACACCGACATGTCCCTAGCGAGCCTCTAGTTGACTAGCTTGTTGATCAACAGATAGTCATGGTTTCCTGACTATGGACACTGGATGTCATTGATAACGAGATCACATCATTGGGAGAATGATGTGATGGACAAGACCCAATCCTAAACATAGCACAAGATCGTATAGTTCGTTTGCTAGAGTTTTCCAATGTCAAGTATCTTTTCCTTAGACCATGAGATCGTGTAACTCCCGGATACCGTAGGAGTGCTTTGGGTATGCCAAACGTCACAACGTAACTGGGTGACTATAAAGGTAGACTACGGGTATCTCCGAAAGTGTCTGTTGGGTGGCATGGATCAAGACTGGGATTTGTCACTCCGTATGACGGAGAGGTATCACTGGGCCCACTCGGTAATGCATCATCATAATGAGCTCAGAGTGACCAAGTGTCTGGTCACGGGATCATGCATTACGGTACAAGTAAAGTGACTTGCCGGTAACGAGATTGAACGAGGTATTGGGATACCGACGATCGAATCTCGGGCAAGTAACATATCGATAGACAAAGGGAATAGCGTACGAGATTGATTAAATCCTCGACATCGTGGTTCATCCGATGAGATCATCGTGGAGCATGTGGGAGCCAACATGGGTATCCAGATCCCGCTGTTGGTTATTGACCGGAGAGTCGTCTCGGTCATGTCTGCTTGTCTCCCGAACCCGTAGGGTCTACACACTTAAGGTTCGGTGACGCTAGGGTTATGAAGATATGTATATGCAGAAACCCGAATGTTGTTCGGAGTCCCGGATGAGATCCCGTAGGTCACGAGGAGTTCCGGAATGGTCCGGAGGTAAAGAATTATATATAGGAAGTGCAGTTTCGGGCATCGGGACAAGTTTTGGTGTTATCGGTATTGTACCGGGACCACCGGAAGGGTCCCGGGGGCCCACCGGGTGGGGCCACCTGTCCCGAGGGGCCACATGGGCTGTAGGGGGTGCGCCTTGGCCTTCATGGGCCAAGGGCACCAGCCCCTATAGGCCCATGCGCCTAGGGTTTCCCCATAGGAGGAGTCCTAGTGGTGGAAGGCACCCCTAGGTGCCTTTGGGGGGAGGGAAACCTCCCCTAGGCCGCCGCCCCCCCTAGTAGATCTCATCTACTAGGGCCGGCGCCCCCCATGGCACCCCTATATATAGTGGGGGGGGGAGGAGGGAGAACACACACCAGCCCCTGGCGCCTCCACCTCCCCCCGTTACGTCTCTCCCTCGTAGTCTCGGCGAAGCCCTGCTGCTGTGACGCCCTGCATCCACCACCACGCCGTCGTGCTGCTGGATCTTCATCAACCTCTCCTTCCCCCTTGCTAGATCAAGAAGGAGGAGACGTCTCCCGTCCCGTACGTATGTTGAACGCGGAGGTGCCGTCCGTTCGGCGCTGGTCATCGGTGATTTGGATCACGTCGAGTACGACTACATCATCACCGTTCTTTTGAACGCTTCCGCTCGCGATCTACAAAGGTATGTAGATGCATCCATTGACTCGTTGCTAGATGAACTCCTAGATGATCTTGGTGAAACGAGTAGGAAATTTTTTGTTTTCTGCAACGTTCCCCAACAGTGGCATCATGAGCTAGGTCTATGCGTAGTTCTTCTTGCGCGAGTAGAACACAATTTGTTGTGGGCGTAGATTTGTCAACTTTCTTGCCGTTACTAGTCCTTTCTTGCTTCAGCGGTATTGTGGGATGAAGCGGCCCGGACCAACCTTACACGTACGCTTACGTGAGACCGGTTCCACCGACTAACATGCACTAGTTGCATAAGGTGGCTGGCGGGTGTCTGTCTCTCCTACTTTAGTTGGAGCGGAATCGATGAACAGGGTCCTTATGAAGGGTAAATAGAAGTTGACAAATCACGTTGTGGCTTTAACGTAGGTAAGAAAACGTTCTTGCTAGAACCCTGATTCAGCCACGTAAAACTTGCAACAACAATTAGAGGACGTCTAACTTGTTTTTGCAGCAAGTGGTTTGTGATATGATATGGCCAAAGTTGTGATGAATGATGAATGATCTATATGTGATGTATGAGATGTTCATGCTATTGTAATAGGATTCATGACTTGCATGTCGATGAGTATGACAACCGGCAGGAGCCATAGGAGTTGTCTTTATTCTTTTATATGACCTGCGTGTCATCAAGAAACGCCATGTAAATTACTTTACTTTATTGCTAAACGCGTTAGCCATAGTAGTAGAAGTAATAGTTGGCGAGCAACTTCATGGAGACACGATGATGGAGATCATGATGATGGAGATCATGGTGTCAAGCCGGTGACAAGATGATCATGGAGCCCCAAGATGGAGATCAAAGGAGCTATGTGATATTGGCCATATCATGTCACGTTTATTATTTGATTGCATGTGATGTTTATCATGTTTTGCATCTTGTTTACTTAGAACGACGGTAGTAAATAAGATGACCCCTCACAATAAATTCAAGAAGTGTTCCCCCTAACTGTGCACCGTTGCGACAGTTCGCTGTTTCAAAACACCACGTGATGATCAGGTGTTTTATTCAGACGTTCACATACAACGGGTGTAAGACAGATTTACACATGCAAACACTTAGGTTGACTTGACGAGCCTAGCATGTACAGACATGGCCTCGGAACACAGAAGACCGAAAGGTCGAGCATGAGTCGTATAGTAGATACGATCAACATGAAGATGTTCACCGATGTTGACTAGTCCGTCTCACGTGATGATCGGACACGGTCTAGTTAACTCGGATCATGTAATACTTAGATGACTGGAGGGATGTCTAATCTAAGTGGGAGTTCACTAATAATTTGATTAGTTGAACTTAATTATCATGAACTTAGTCTAAATATTTTACAATATGTCTTATAGATCAAATGGCCAACGTAGTCCTCAACTTCAACGCGTTCCTAGAGAAAACTAAGCTGAAAGACGATGGCAGCAACTATATGGACTGGGTCCGGAACCTGAGGATCATCCTCATAGCTGCCAAGAAAGATTATGTCCTACAAGCACCGCTTGGTGACGCACCCGTTCTCCCTGCAGAACAAGATGTTATGAACGCTTGGCAGGCACGTTTCGATGACTACTCCCTCGTTCAGTGCGGCATGCTTTACAGCCTAGAGCCGGGGCTCCAAAAGCGTTTTGAGAGACATGGAGCATATGAGATGTTCGAAGAGCTGAAAATGGTTTTCCAAGCTCATGCCCGGGTCGAGAGATATGAAGTCTCTGACAAATTCTTCAGCTGTAAGATGGAGGAAAACAGTTCTGTCAGTGAGCACATACTCACTATGTCTGGGTTGCATAACCGCTTGACTCAGCTGGGAGTTAATCTCCCGGATGATGCGGTCATTGACAGAATCCTCCAGTCGCTTCCACCAAGCTACAAGAGCTTTGTGATGAACTTCAATATGCAGGGGATGGAAAAGACCATTCCTGAAGTATTTGCTATGCTGAAATCAGCAGAGGTAGAAGTCAGGAAGGAGCATCAAGTGTTGATTGTCAATAAAACCACTAAGTTCAAGAAAGGCAAGGGTAAAAAGAACTTCAAGAAGGACGGCAAGGAGGTTGCCGCGCCCGGCAAGCAAGCTGCCGGGAAGAAGCCAAATAATGGACCCAAGCCCGAGACTGAGTGCTTTTATTGCAAGGGAAGCGGTCACTGGAAGCGGAACTGCCCTAAGTACTTAGCGGATAAGAAGGCCAGCAAAACAAAAGGTATATGTGATATACATGTAATTGATGTGTACCTTACTAGTGCCCGTAGTGGCTCCTGGGTATTTGATACCGGTGCAGTTGCTCACATTTGTAACTCAAAGCAGGGGCTGCGGAATAAGCGGAAACTGGCAAAGGACGAGGTGACGATGCGCGTCGGGAATGGTTCCAAGGTCAATGTGATCGCCGTCGGCATGCTGCCTCCGCATCTCCCTTCGGGATTAGTTTTAAACCTTAATAATTGTTATTTAGTGCCAGCTTTGAGCATGAACATTGTATCGGGATCTCGTTTAATTCGAGATGGCTACTCTTTTAAATCTGAGAATAATGGTTGTTCCATTTTTATGAGAGATATGTTTTATGGTCATGCTCCTATGGTGAATGGTTTATTCTTTATGAATCTCGAACGTGATGCTACACATGTTCATAATGTGAGTACCAAAAGAAGTAAGGTTGATAATGATAGTCCCACATACTTGTGGCACTGCCGCCTTGGTCACATAGGTGTCAAACGCATGAAGAAGCTCCATGCTGATGGACTTTTAGAGTCTCTTGATTATGAATCATTTGACACGTGCGAACCATGCCTTATGGGTAAAATGACCAAGACTCCGTTCTCAGGAACAATGGAGCGAGCAACCGACTTATTGGAAATCATACATACTGATGTGTGCGGTCCGATGAGTGTTGAGGCTCGCGGTGGCTATCGTTATGTTCTCACCCTCACTGATGATTTAAGTAGGTATGGGTATATCTACTTAATGAAACACAAGTCTGAAACCTTTGAAAAGTTCAAGGAATTTCAGAGTGAGGTTGAAAATCAACGTGACAGGAAAATCAAGTTTCTGCGATCAGATCATGGAGGAGAATACTTGAGTCACGAGTTTGGCACACACTTAAGAAAATGTGGAATAGTTTCACAACTCACGCCGCCTGGAACACCTCAGCGTAATGGTGTGTCCGAACGTCGTAATGGCACTCTGTTAGATATGGTGCGATCTATGATGTCTCTTACCGATTTACCGCTTTCCTTTTGGGGCTATGCTTTAGAGACTGCCGCATTCACTTTAAATAGGGCTCCGTCGAAATCCGTTGAGACGACACCGTATGAATTATGGTTTGGGAAGAAACCTAAGCTGTCGTTTCTAAAAGTTTGGGGATGCGATGCTTATGTCAAGAAACTACAACCTGAAAAGCTCGAACCCAAGTCGGAAAAATGCGTCTTCATAGGATACCCAAAAGAAACTATTGGGTACACCTTCTACCTCAGATCCGAAGGCAAGATCTTTGTTGCCAAGAATGGGTCCTTTCTGGAGAAAGAGTTTCTCTCGAAAGAAGTAAGTGGGAGGAAAGTAGAGCTTGATGAAGTATTACCTCTTGAACCGGAAAATGGCGCAACTCAAGAAAATGTTCCTGAGGTGCCTGCACCGACTAGAGAGGAAGTTAATGATAATGATCAAGATACTTCTGATCAAGCCCCTACTGAAATTCGAAGGTCCACAAGGACACGTTCCGCACCAGAGTGGTACGGCAACCCTGTCTTGGAAATCATGCTGTTAGACAACGGTGAACCTTCGAACTATGAAGAAGCGATGGCGGGCCCGGATTCCGACAAATGGCTAGAAGCCATGAAATCCGAGATAGGATCCATGTATGAAAACAAAGTATGGACTTTGACTGACTTGCCCGTTGAGCGGCGAGCCATAGAAAATAAATGGATCTTTAAGAGGAAGACAGACGCGGATGGTAATGTGACCATCTATAAAGCTCGGCTTGTCGCTAAGGGTTATCGACAAGTTCAAGGGGTTGACTACGATGAGACTTTCTCACCGGTAGCGAAGCTGAAGTCCGTCCGAATCATGTTAGCAATTGCCGCATTCTATGATTATGAAATATGGCAAATGGACGTCAAAACGGCATTCCTTAATGGTTTCCTTAAGGAAGAATTGTATATGATGCAGCCGGAAGGTTTTGTCGATCCTAAGAATGCTGACAAAGTGTGCAAGCTCCAACGCTCGATTTATGGGCTGGTGCAAGCATCTCGGAGTTGGAACATTCGCTTTGATGAGATGATCAAAGCGTTTGGGTTTACACAGACTTATGGAGAAGCCTGCGTTTACAAGAAAGTGAGTGGGAGCTCTGTAGCATTTCTCATATTATATGTAGATGACATACTTTTGATGGGAAATGATATAGAACTCTTGGACATCATCAAGGCCTACTTGAATAAATTTTTTTCAATGAAGGACCTTGGAGAAGCTGCTTATATATTAGGCATCAAAATCTATAGAGATAGATCAAGACGCCTCATAGGTCTTTCACAAAGCACATACCTTGATAAGATATTGAAGAAGTTCAATATGGATCAATCCAAGAAGGGGTTCTTGCCTGTGTTACAAGGTGTGAAATTGAGCTCAGCTCAATGTCTGACCACGGCAGAAGATATAGAAGAGATGAGCGTCATCCCCTATGCCTCAGCCATAGGTTCTATTATGTATGCCATGCTGTGTACCAGACCTGATGTTAACCTTGCCGCCAGTTTGGTAGGAAGGTACCAAAGTAATCCCGGCAAGGAACACTGGACATCGGTCAAGAATATCCTGAAGTACCTGAAAAGGACTAAGGAAATGTTTCTCGTTTATGGAGGTGACGAAGAGCTTGTCGTAAAGGGTTACGTCGACGCTAGCTTCGACACAGATTTGGTTGACTCTAAGTCACAAACCGGATACGTGTATATTTTGAATGGTGGGGCAGTAAGCTGGTGCAGTTGCAAGCAAAGCGTCGTGGCGGGATCTACATGTGAAGCAGAGTACATGGCAGCCTCGGAGGCAGCACATGAAGCAATATGGGTGAAGGAGTTCATCACCGACCTAGGAGTCATACCCAATGCGTCGGGGCCGATCAAGCTCTTCTGTGACAACACTGGAGCTATTGCACTTGCCAAGGAGCCCACGTTTCACAAGAAGACAAGGCACATCAAGCGTCGCTTCAACTCCATTCGTGAAAATGTTCAAGATGGAGACATAGAGATTTGTAAAGTACATACGGACCTGAATATAGCAGATCCGTTGACTAAACCTCTCCCTAGAGCAAAACATGATCAACACCAGAATTCCATGGGTGTTCGATTCATCACAATGTAACTAGATTATTGACTCTAGTGCAAGTGGGAGACTGTTGGAAATATGCCCTAGATGCAATAATAAAAGCATTATTATTATATTTCCTTGTTCATGATAATTGTCTTTATTCATGCTATAATTGTGTTATCCGGAAATCGTAATACATGTGTGAACAACAGACACCGACATGTCCCTAGTGAGCCTCTAGTTGACTAGCTCGTTGATCAACGGATAGTCATGGTTTCCTGACTATGGACACTGGATGTCATTGATAATGAGATCACATCATTGGGAGAATGATGTGATGGACAAGACCCAATCCTAAACATAGCACAAGATCGTATAGTTCGTTTGCTAGAGTTTTCCAATGTCAAGTATCTTTTCCTTAGACCATGAGATCGTGTAACTCCCGGATACCGTAGGAGTGCTTTGGGTATGCCAAACGTCACCACGTAACTGGGTGACTATAAAGGTAGACTACGGGTATCTCCGAAAGTGTCTGTTGGGTGGCATGGATCAAGACTGGGATTTGTCACTCCGTATGACGGAGAGGTATCACTGGGCCCACTCGGTAATGCATCATCATAATGAGCTCAGAGTGACCAAGTGTCTGGTCACGGGATCATGCATTACGGTACGAGTAAAGTGACTTGCCGGTAACGAGATTGAACGAGGTATTGGGATACCGACGATCGAATCTCGGGCAAGTAACATATCGATAGACAAAGGGAATAGCGTACGGGATTGATTAAATCCTCGACATCGTGGTTCATCCGATGAGATCATCGTGGAGCATGTGGGAGCCAACATGGGTATCCAGATCCCGCTGTTGGTTATTGACCGGAGAGTCGTCTCGGTCATGTCTGCTTGTCTCCCGAACCCGTAGGGTCTACACACTTAAGGTTCGGTGACGCTAGGGTTATGAAGATATGTATATGCAGAAACCCGAATGTTGTTCGGAGTCCCGGATGAGATCCCGGACGTCACGAGGAGTTCCGGAATGGTCCGGAGGTAAAGAATTATATATAGGAAGTGCAGTTTCGGGCATCGGGACAAGTTTCGGTGTTATCAGTATTGTACCGGGACCACCGGAAGGGTCCCGGGGGCCCACCGGGTGGGGCCACCTGTCCCGGGGGGCCACATGGGCTGTAGGGGGTGCGCCTTGGCCTTCATGGGCCAAGGGCACCAGCCCCTATAGGCCCATGCGCCTAGGGTTTCCCCCTAGGAGGAGTCCTAGTGGTGGAAGGCACCCCTAGGTGCCTTTGGGGGGAGGGAAACCTCCCCTAGGCCGCCGCCCCCCTAGTAGATCTCATCTACTAGGGCCGGCGCCCCCCCATGGCACCCCTATATATAGTGGGGGGGGGGGGGCGGAGGGAGAACACACACCAGCCCCTGGCGCCTCCACCTCCCCCCGTTACGTCTCTCCCTCGTAGTCTCGGCGAAGCCCTGCTGCTGTGACGCCCTGCATCCACCACCACGCCGTCGTGCTGCTGGATCTTCATCAACCTCTCCTCCCCCTTGCTGGATCAAGAAGGAGGAGACGTCTCCCGTCCCGTACGTGTGTTGAACGCGGAGGTGCCATCCGTTCGGCGCTGGTCATCGGTGATTTGGATCACGTCGAGTACGACTACATCATCACCATTCTTTTGAACGCTTCCGCTCGCGATCTACAAAGGTATGTAGATGCATCCATTGACTCGTTGCTAGATGAACTCCTAGATGATCTTGGTGAAACGAGTAGGAAATTTTTTGTTTTCTGCAACGTTCCCCAACACAGGGGACCATCTTTGACTGTATTGACTTACAAAGGATACGAGATAAATAGGAATACATTTTACACGATCGCCCAAGATCAAAAGAGCACCAACCAAAACAGCGGTGTCCGCTTTGATGCAGCAACCGAGAGCGGAAAGGACACATATTATGGTTACATAGTGGACATATGGGAACTTGACTACGGACCTGATTTTAAGGTCCCTTTGTTTAAGTGCAAATGGGTCAATCTGTTAGGCGGCGGGGTACAGGTAGACCCACAGTACGGAATGACAACAGTGGATCTAAAAAATCTTGGGTACACTGACGAACCGTTCGTCCTAGCCAATGATGTGGCATAGGTTATCTATGTGAAGGACATGTCTACCAAACCGAGAAAAAGAAAAGATAAGGAAGCAAATACATTATACGATGAGCCAAAGCGCCACATAGTTCTTTCAGGAAAAAGGGACATCCTGGGAGTGGACAGCAAGACAGACATGTCTGAAAATTATGAAAAGTTTCATGAAATTCCTCCCTTCAATGTCAAGGCTGACCCAAGCATCCTGATAAACAATGAAGATTATCCATGGTTACGGCGCAATAAGCAAATGACACAAGCGAAGAAAAAGTGAAGACTTTCTCCCGCAATAAGCAAATGCTATGTGGGTGAAATTATGATACCATCCCAACTTTCAACTTTTTCAGAGTTCATTTGAAATGCTTTCATGTCTTATGGTTCGAAACTTTGATACTTCGAAAGTGATTGTCCATTTTGTACATGAAGTGCATCAAGTTTTTGTCGTAACCCTCTCTACTTTTTGGAACATGCTATGTGGGTGAAATGATGATACCATGCCAACTTTCAACCTTTTCAGAGTTCATTTTGAAATACTTTCGAATTTCAGAGTCATTTAGCTCAAAGAATGAATTAATAGCAAACAGAATGAACTACAAAACTTTTATGAAAATAAAAACAATCAATTAAAATATTATGTTATGATCAACTAAAATAAAACTATAATATTCTTCAATAGCAAAAAGAATATAATTTTTGTGACCTAAAATCAAACTATAAGTATTTAATTGTAAGTATAAATAAAAAATAAATAGCAAAGAAGAAAAAAAATTCTATTTTTATAGTAAAGTTATTCATAAACTAGTGATTCACACAAATTTTATAAAATTCCAATTTAAACTATTCAAAATTTTAAAACTAATGGCACTAACAGAAAGTTTATAATTTTTGTGACCTAAAAGCAAAAAGAAATCACTAAAAAACAATAAGTATTTAGTTGTAAGTATAAATAAAAAAGAAATAGAAAAAAAATTCTATTTTTATAGTAAAGTTATTCATAAACTAGTGATTCACACAAATTTTTAAAAATTCAAATTTAAACTATTCAAAATTTAAAATTAGTGGCACTAACAGAAATTTTATAATTTTTGTGACCTAAAAGCAAAAAGAAATCACTAAAAAACTATAAGTATTTAGTTTTAAGTAGAAATAAAAAAAATAAAAAACCAAAAAATGTAGAAATAAAAAAGAAAAAACCAAAAAAAATGCCTCCTACTGGGCCTCCACGGCCTGAATACGACTAGAAACCCTACATGGGCCAGGATTCAGGCCCGCAGAGGCCCAATAGGCCCACAGGCAGTAGCAAGTTTAGGCCCGAAAGCCTGTATTAGAGAGGAGCTCGAATGGGGAGGCACATCAGGGCTTATAAACCAGTGCCGGCGCCCTTCAGCTAGCGATGTGGGACTAAACTTTTGGGCGCTGGCAGCACAAGGGCATTGGTCCCGGTTGGTG
>NC_041388.1:11851425-11852604 GCF_002162155.2 Triticum dicoccoides
ATGCCCCCCTTTAGTCCCGGTTGGTGCCACCAACCAGGACCAAAGGCCGCTGCTTCCTGCCCTTTGGGCTGCTGAAAATTGGCCTTTGGTCCCGGTTGGTGGCACCAACCGGGACCAAAGGGGTGCATTGGTCACGGTTTGTGCCACAAACCGGGACCGTTGCTCTAGCTATATATACAACCCTTGCAAAATTTTGGCCAACTGCTCCATTCCCCATCACCGACGCCGCCAGGCTACTCGTCCTCCTCGTCGCCGTCGCTGCGCCCTGCCCCATCACCGTCGCCGTTGCCGCACCCCGAGCCCCGCCTCCTCGATCGTCCTCCTCGTCGCCGTCGTCCGCCCTGCCCCGAGCCCCGCCTCCTCGATCGTCCCCGTTGCCGCCGTGTGCCGCCCCGAGCCCACGGCCGTCCCCGTCGCCGTGTGCCACCCCGCCCCGAGCTCGCTGCCGTCCGCCCTGCCCCGAGCCCTGCCTCCTCGATCGTCCCCGTCGCCGTGTGCCGCCCCGAGCCCGCGGCCGTCCCCGTCTCCCCATCGCCCCGCGCACGCCATCCCCGTCGCCGGCATCCCCGAGCCCGCCGTAGCTCCTTTCCCGTCGCTGGCCTCCTCTCCCCGTCCCCCTTTCCCATCCCCGTCGCCGACGATGCCACCCATTGCCGCCGCTGCTCTCTGTTCATATATGGAAAAGTTACTTTTTTTTAGAAAATCATCTATATATGTTCAGAAAAGTTCTATATGAATGTGGCTATATATATATGTTCAGAAAAGTTCTATATGTATGTGGCTATGTATGTGTATGTGGCTATGTGAATATGCAAAGAAGAGGAGATGAAGAAGATGATATATTTTCTTATTCGTGGGTGTGTCGAGAGGGTCATCGATAACTTTAGTGAATTTTAGGTTATTTTAATTTTAGGTCATTTTAGGCGGGGAAGAAGGGGAAGAAGAGGGAGAAGAAGAGGGGGTCAAGAGGGGGTCTAGGGTCGCCGAGGGGTCGAGGGTCGTCGAACATGAGAGGAGGAAGAGGATAAAAAAAGAAGAGGAATAAGAAAAGAAAAAAGAGGAGAAGAAAGAATAGAGGAGAAGATCTCCTCTATTCTTTCTTCTCCTCTTTTTTTTCTTCTTCTTCCTCTTTTTTTTATCAGGAACGAGGGTCGTCGAGGGTCGCCGAGCGGTAGAGGA
>NC_041388.1:11852614-11858304 GCF_002162155.2 Triticum dicoccoides
GGGGAGAGGAAGACGGGGAGAAATAAATAAGAAGAAGAAAAAAGAAGAAAAAGAAGAGGAGAAGAAGAAAGGAAGAGAGGAGAAGAAGAGAAAAATAGAATATATATTCTATTTTCTCTTTTCTCCTCTATTCCTTTCTTCTTCTCCTATTTTTTTTCTTCTTTTTTTTCTTCGACACGTGGGGGGGGGGTCGAGAACGTCGGACATTCATGAGAGAGGCGAAGAAGAAGGGGAAGAAGAGGGAGAAGAAGAGGAGAGGAAGAAGAGGAAGTCTTCTCCTCTATTCTTTCTTGTCTTCTTTTTTCTTCTTCTTCTTCCTCTTTATTTTATCGGGAACAAGGGTCGTCGAGAGGGTCGCCGAGCGGTAGAGGAGAAACCCTAAATAGAAAGTATCGTCGGTATGAGATACATGTACCGTCGGTGTCGGACACTACACCCACATCCCACAAGTGGCGCGGGCTTCGACGCCCACGTCACTTGTGGGACGTGGATGTAGTGTCCGACACCGAAGGCCACATGTATCTCACACCCACGATACTTGCTAGCTATTTAGGGTTTCCTCTACCGAAAAGAAGAGGAGAAATAAATAAGAAGAAGAAAAAAGAAGAAAAAGAAGAGGAGAAGAAGAAAGGAATAGTGGAGAAGAACAGAAAATAGAATATATTCTATTTTCTCTTTTCTCCACTATTCCTTTCTTCTTCTCCTCTTTTTTTTCTTCTTTTCTTCTTCTTCTTCTTCTTCTTCTTCTTCTTCTTCTTCTTCTTCTTCTTCTTCTTCTTCTTCTTCTTCTTCTTCTTCTTCTTCTTCTTCTTCTTCTTCTTCTTCTTCTTCTTATTCTTATTAGCCGGAAGTAGAGAGAGGTTTCCTAGTGTCAAAGTATTGAAGAAATCCATGCCTTCATCATTAGCCGGAAGTAACCAGGGCATGTTGGTACGAAGTTCTGCAAAGTTGTTTTGGAATGGAGTCCCGGATAGAATAATCCGCTTTTTGGTATGAATTCAGCAAAGGCCTTCCAAATAGCGATATTCGAAAGGCTCTTGCTGAACTTTGTACCAAAAAGCGAATTATCCTATCTGGGACTTCGTTCTAGAACAACTTTGAAGAGCTTCGTACCATCATGCACATGTTACTTTCGCCTAATGATCAAGACATGGTTTTGTTGAATCCCTTGACACTAGGCAACCTCCCGACCCCTCGGCGATCCTATCGAACATGAGAGGAAGAAGAGGATAAAAAAAGAAGAGGAAGAAGAAAAAAAAGAGGAGAAGAAAGAATAGAGGAGATCTTCTCCTCTATTCTTTCTTCTCCTCTTATTTTTCTTCTTCTTCCTCTTTTTTTTATCGGGAACGAGGGTCGTCGAGGGACATAGATGTAGTGTTGTCGTTGTCGATATATACCCCCTCCCGATAGCTTACTATGATTAGGTAGCTAGTTCTACGTTTGGCACTAATATATCCATCTGTCATGTTTGAATAATAATTGCCATGTTGTAAATATTTGTAGAAACTATGGACACCGCCCTAGATGAAGTAACAAAAGAAGCGTTGTTGAGGGACATAATCGCAGAAGGAAGTGATGCCATCTCGTTGTTTCTCAACGAAACCAATGGTCTGGAAGGAGAGGGTGAACAAGCTGGCTACGATGACCTAATGCCGGTGCAAGAAGAAGAACATGAGGACGGCTCCGGTGACCCAATGCCGGTGCAAGAAGGAGACCGTGATGACGGCTCCGGTGACCGAACCGAGTCCGGCCAGGTATATATATTAGTTAAGCCTATGCTGACTAGCTGATTGATGCATTCATTGTTTTGGTATGTACACATATTAATTAAGTCTTTGTTCTTTTTTCTAGCCCTCCGGATCGAGCACAACTTCGGTAAAGAGACGAGGCCCGAAGAAAAAGTTGAGCTCGGATGAAAAGTTTGAGATCATAGCAATCGCGCCCGATGGCCAACCTATTGAACCCCTCCGGATAAAGAGCGCATTTGTTGCTCAGTGCGGGGTTCTGGTTAGGGGCAAGATCCCGATAAGCATCTAGCAATGGTTTAAGCCGGCTACAGAAGACCCTGAGGTCTCTTATGTCAATGATATGCAGAAAAATGATCTTTGGACTGAGCTGAAGTCAAATTTCACCCTACCGCCTGAGGATAATCCAGAGAACCCAGTTAAAGAGAAATTAATCAAGTCTTTTGCTCCGAAGAGGATGGCAGAACTATTCAGGAGGTGGAAGAAAGAGCTGAATAAGTTTGTCAAAAATAATGAGACACCAGAATTCAAGGGCAGATATGAGAATATCAGAGATCACTGGCCCGCATTTGTGGCCCATAAGACATCGGAAAAGAGTAAGAAGATGTCGGCGACAAACAAGCAAAATGCTGCGAAGAAGAAGCTTCACCATCGCACGGGGTCAGGTGGCTACCTCGTAGCCCGGCCTAAGTGGTCCAAGACTGAGAATGATCTGGTTCATAAAGGGATCGAACCAGAGACAATTAACTGGCCAGACCGTTGCCAGACTTGGTTCTTCGGGGCTGGCGGAACACTGGACCCTGTAACAGGGAAGTGCATTTGGACGAACGATCAAATGGACATACCAGTCAGTAAGCTTAAGCAGTATATCGAAGCAGCGCATGAAGGGACGTTCTTTCCAGACAGAGAGAACGACGAGCTCACAATGGCCCTCGGGAATCCTAAGCACCCTGGACGGACACGAGGCACGCCAGGCTCCATTCTGTGGAAGATTGGGTTTCCGGACGCAGGCGGTTACAAATCCCATGAGAGGAGGAAAAAAGTGCAGCAGACCCAAATGCAGGCGCTGCAAGCAAGGGTAGACGCGATAGAGGAACAAGAAGCAAATCGCAGCAAACGTACTGCCGAAGCCTCCCCCGAAGCTACCCCGCCATCTCAGTGCACAAGCAGCGTGGCTTCCACCGAGCTGCTTCAGCCGGAGCATGCCTTGACGGCTCCTGCCAGCTATCCCGTGGATGCTATAACGGAGTCTCAAAATTGCCACCTTATGACGCAATGGATGAATTTGAAGGTCAAGGCGGCTGTTGGCTCTGTTTTTCCTACTGAACCCGGCGCAACTTTTCACTGCCGGCCGATTCCAGAAGGATATGCTAGGGTGATGGTGGATGAGATAACGGAGGGATTTGAGGACCTCCAGCTTGACCACCCTACCGGTGAAGGGGAGACTCGGCTGGGGTCTGCTCTGAAGACTCCATGCCTATGGCGGAAGGAGCTCATCAACCTTCCGAACTGGACGCCACCGCCTCCTCCTCCTCCTCCGGCGAGTCAGGGAACTCCGCCTCCACCGCCTCCTCCTATGGCGAGTGACGATCAGGGCCCTCGGCCGGCTCCTTCTCCGGTGTGTGGCGGCACTCCGCCTCCTTCTCCGCCTGCGCCGACGCGCCCGAGCAGCCAGCCTCCTCCTTCTCCGCCTCGTCAGCAAGGGCGGAAGAGACCTGCCGCCGCTCCAGCTGCTCCGGCGCGTCGTAGTCCTTCTCCTCCGCCTCTTAAGCAAGTAAAGAAGACAACCGCTACGTCTGCTCGGTCGGCGTCTAGCAGTACAACCAGAGGCGGGAGGACATACAGATTCGGTCCTTCTCTGAAGACTCCAGAGAAGTTACCATACGAGAGGACCCAGGAGGAGAACGCCGAGATCGCGCGAGAAGAAGTGAAGAAATTCTTTGAAGGGGTGAAAGCAAAGAAACATCCACCTCCGGGGGAGAAGGTAGATCGGGTGAAAGTGAAGCGCACTCTGGCTGCCCTGACAAAACCACCAAAGTCTGATCCGCCGAAACGAAACTATGACCGCATTATTGGAAAGGAATTTGCCGAAGCGGAGCGGTCGGGAAGTACTGTCAGTGATCAAAGGCTGAAAGAACGACGAGCTGGGAAACAAATTGCCCAGCTCGGCGAACAAGCGAAGCAATCGTGCCCCCCGCTCAAGGTGCCTAGCCACAATGTCGATAATGATCCGAGGATGGTACCCGGTTATAGCAATCTTGCAGATTACCTGCCCGACGAAGTACATTATGAACCCATGGAGGTGCAGATACAAAGATATGAGTACGGGAAGCCTCGCGTCAAAGATGAAAGATCTCTATCAACGATGATGCGAAGATTGCATGATTGGTACTTGAAAATCTGCAGAGACTCTGGGGGGAGGAGTACTTTGTATGTGAAAGTTAAAAAGGAGCATGACCTCATTGGAATTAATCTGTTGCATGTTCCATTTGAGGAGTTCTATCAGTTTTTCAATCAATTGGCCCTCGATAAAACAATGGTCGCCTGCTACTGTATGTAAGTAGTACTACTTCTGTCATTAAGTTTCTCTATATAGCTTAGCTCTTTCATTGCATGTATTTATAATCATCCTCACTATATTATGCAGATTGAAGATCGCCGAATTGAAGAAAAGACAAGTCGGTGATATTGGGTTCATTAACACATATCTCATAGATGCAACTCAGGTTAAACTTCATGCCGCAGCTACCGAGGCCAGCTTGCTACGATCGTTCGTAATAAATCAAAACAAATATATAATACTCTTTCCTTACAACTTCAGGTGAGTGTTACTGTCTTGTGTGTATTCGGTTTCCCTTATATATTAGTCAAGGTTATAGTAATGTAATTCATGAGTTATGCATGTGTGTGCAGTTTCCACTTTATTCTCCTAGAGATTAAGCTTGAGCAGGGAGTAGTAACCGTCTTGTACTCTAAACGAAAAGATCCCAAGGAGTATGCGGACATGACTGAAATCCTCAAGAAGTTAAATCGATCATTATCCACCATATCAGCAACTTTGTTCATTTCCTGATATCAATTAATTGTTTTCTTTGTCCGGCAGGGTTTGGAGAAAATTCACCAAAACAGTTCCAGGACTGCCGAAGGAGCTGGAATTTAGACACCCGAAAGTAAGTACTATAGTAGCATGTTCCGCGCATCTCCTAGTGATTCAAGTGCTAGTTTCGTCAATACCATTTAGCATTCTTGCTTATCAGTTTGATTGACCTCTATTTCTTGTAAAGTGGTTGTGGCAGGAACAAGGGAATGATTTCTGTGGATACTACATCTGCGAGTCCATCCGCCACACGACCTGTGAGCGGGGCGGGTACTCTAACGAACAATATGAAGTACGTAACTAACAACATTCACAATTTTATTTTATTACCATCATTTGTGTTGAGTTTCATTCATTTATATATATATATATATATATGTATTGACCCCCTTCTTCAAATTAGATGTTTCGGAAGCGGGATGAACTCCTAGCACCAGCTCGCATGCGAGCAATTCAAGAGGAATTGGCGGCATTCTTTCTTGACCACGTGATCCCTGAAGACGGAGAATTCTATGTGGACCCTGAGTCTGTATGATTATATTTGTAAGAGATAATTATTGTATATATGTAGACGGTAGTGTCAGATAGATATACGAGAACTTGTTGTTCGACCAATCTCTCGGAGAAGGAGAGGTGGTCGATATCACTTCTCTCTGTATATATGCATATATGTTCATGACGATCTTCTGTTTCCTTCGTTTGCTTAGTAGCTAGCTAGCGTGTCTAGTCCTCTCTATATACGTATGTATAGTACGTAGCGTCGACCAAGCACGGACATAACAGATGACACTTCTCTCTATTAATTATAACTAGCTAACACAATATATGAAACACCTAAATTAACCCCC
>NC_041388.1:11858569-11862245 GCF_002162155.2 Triticum dicoccoides
AAAAACAAAAACCCCAGCCACAGAAGTGCTGACGCGTGGATGCCTATTGGTCCCGGTTGGTGCCACCAACCGGGACCAAAGGGTCTCCTGACTGGGCTCTGCGCACTGCCCACGTGGAGGGCCTTTAGTCCCGGTTCTGGATTGAACCGGGACTAAAGGGGGGAGGTATTAGTACCGACACTTTAGTCCCGGTTCCGGAACCGGGACTAAAGGCCCTTACGAACCTCGACTATAGGCCCTTTTTCTACCAGTGAAAGAGGGCTCGAACCTGGGTAAACATCGTGTCCTCTGTCTCCTGTTACTATCAACCTTAGACGCACAGTTCGGGACCCCCTACCCGAGATCCGCCGGTTTTGACACCGACATTGGTGCTTTCATTGATAATTCCTCTGTGCTGTCGCTAAAAGGTTCGATGGCCCCTTCAATCGTCAATAATAACGCTGTCCGCGGAGAAACTTTCACTACATGAAATATGTCAACTTGCGATCATCACTATTGGTCACTGAATGGTCATTGTTTTTTATTTGTGACCTTTTTGTGACCAAAAACAGAAGGTCAAAAGCTGGCGGTCGTAAACTGAAATTAACGACCTTCTCTGTGACATGTAAAAGGTCATTGGTTCTTCGACCAAAATTTTGGCCACTAGCAGCCTCCCCAAGCCACGTAGGATTCTAGCGTGGCAAGCTGACGTGGATAAGAATCAGCCTGGTCCGATTAGGTGTCTATATGGGCCAAGCCCATTAATTCAGCCTATTTCTTGTTTTTTTCCTTTCATTTTTTGTCAGCTACATGGCCAAGCCCAACAACTATTTTTTTGGGCCAGTCTTTTACAATATACATTTTTTTGGGCCTCAATGTTTTTCCAGCCCACTTGTCAGTTTTCTTTTATTTCTTTTTCATTTTAAAGTAGGTTGCCAGGATCACTTTTTCTGTACCACACGTTAGTTCTATATTTGTGCATAATATTTGATTCAAAAAGAGCCAATAAGACATAATATTTCATACAACAACCAAGCAAAGAAATTACAATGATACAAATATATAGATAACTAGTCCAGTGAGCTAAAACGCATTGCTGGTAATAGTACAAATCTGGTTTTCAGGTAAAATACGAATCTGGTAACAGTGAGATAATAGTACAAATCTGGTATTTAGCTAAAATACAACTAGATAAACAGATAACTAGTCCAGTGAGCTAAAACGCATTGCTGGGTGTGGGTTTTCTTCAGGATTCTTCTTCCTAGAGCTCCAACTTGTGAAGACTGAAGGCCAGCATGTGCAAATAATAAATTATGATAAGTTAGAAACATAATAAAGTGAATCCATGAATGTAAAATTCTCATAACGATGAAAAATTGCTGCAAAACTTTAGATTTAACAGGAAACAATGCATATGACATTCTCATAATAGCAAAAACAGAGATATATTTTGCAAATGAGAAGTACCAGCACAGTGCAAGTTAACACAATAGATGGACAATACAAGCTACAAGCAAATGATTTTCCACCTGAGAACAGGGCACATGCATCAATGTTTATAGTCAGGAACAAAGAAGACAATGCTGGAAGAGGCCAAAGAGATGAAATACCTTGGGGCGGCCGAAGATGGTGAAATGATGGTCTGCTTTTTCTTAGACAGCTCAAGGAGCACCTGATATCAAAAAATAGGCGTTTAAAGGGAAAAAATAGCCTGATTGTAGGCTCCAAGCAGCCTGCATACAACAAGTAATAAAACTGTTAGGAGAGAGTATACAGTTACCAGCAGCATGCATAAAACAACTTTGATGATGTAATATTTACTAAAAATGACAGGCCAGGTTTCAAGTATAAACGACTAATGGAGCATGCAACAAATGTATTTGATACCAACTTAACTAATTCCATATGAATATTGTACGTTCCAATATACACAATCAATCCAAGATTAAGCTTATTCAGCCAATAAAATAAAGAGGATCACCACCATAATGGACCAATGGGTACAAATCGACCCCAAAAATCCCAGAGAAGCTAAAGCACAGAAATAATCAACACTCCCCATAAGCATGCTGAATTAATCATTTAATCCCAACATCTAGGTACCACAATACATAACATCACACAATTAAAGAAGAATGTTCGACAGTTCAAGACATTCAGGAAAATAAATAAGAACGGGATTGCACAGACGAACTTGTACTATGCATAAATGGCTATCTAACTCGAAACAAGGAATAAATTTGCCCCATGCATGTCCCTGTACAGCCTATACAACAATTCTACATATGCTTCAAGAGGGCAGACAACCCCAGCTTGATTTGGTACTCCCTCCGGTCCTTTTTACTCCGCACATTAGCTTTGTCTGAAGTCAAAGCTTGCTAAGTTTGACCAAATTTATATTAGAAAATATTAACATCTATAACATCTAATAAATATAATATGAAAATATATTCCGAGATGGATCTAATAATAAATGTGTTGTTATGTGAATGTTAATATTTTTTTGTATAAACTTGGTCAAAGTTGGATGAGATTGACTTCAGACAAACCTAATATGCAGAGTAAAAAGGACCGGAGGGAGTACATCAACCCATATAGACACATATCATGTTGAATAAGAAAAGCATGCATGGTACACTCATCCTAATCAACGTGGTAGTAGCACATTCTCATATGAATGGAACAAGCAGTCACACAGCTTGATGAATGGATTAAAACTGAGACATTTAATTATTTGCAGAATTGAAATTGTTCAAAACATGTAGTTGTACTATCGGAAGTGTATCTGCATCAGACCTTAGCAATAACAAATGATAAAATGCAGAAGGAAAACGAAAGTAATATTCTTGGTCAAAATCTTAATTTTAATGAACAGCATATTATATTCATATGAAATCACATAGATAAAGAAGAAGCAAAGGCATACAACTTCATTTATTAATTAGCACTGCCCTTTCTATTAGAGAAAAGAGAATTCATGAATGAAAGATAACCAACAACAAACAAAAACTTTAGAGCTTAAATGACATTAGATGACACATCGCTAAACACTCAATAGTTGGAACTGGTGAAAAATATTGATAGTGCGAGCTCAATAGACTGCAGAATGTAGATGATATGTCAGAACAAGTAAAATTAAATGCTCACTGCACATCAACATCACAAGTCATAACAGATAAGACAACAACACCGAACTTGCCCAAGTTGCAGGCTATATTGATCTTTATGGTGTACATAAACTAAAGAACTGACAAAGATTTAACCAATCCGGAGTGTCAGATCCCTAATCCAACACCCCTGCTATGCTACAATACACCAGAATGCAGTCGCAAGGCCGATCAGGGAATCAAAACTAGCGATCGGGACCAACATACAGATTGGGAGAGGGTGGGGTCGGGGCGCACTCGTTGGATACCTTGGGAGTACTGCTGCTGGTGGTGGTGCTGCGGCGGCTGGTCCTCGTGGGCGTCGGGGGCGGCGGCGGCATTGGCCTTGTACTTGGCGGCCTTCTTGCTGGCCCTGCCGACGACGGTGTTGCCCATGACGAGCAGCTACCCGAGAAGCCGTCCGGCCTGCCGAACCATCGAATCAGACCATCAGCCACGCGATTAATAACAAAGGTCGAGTATGGATCAGATCGAGAAAAGGATCGAGAGGACAGCGCATGTACCATCTCGCTCTGGTCCTTCTACACTCC
>NC_041388.1:11862722-11872144 GCF_002162155.2 Triticum dicoccoides
CGCCGGCCTTGGTTCGTGGCGGAGGGCCGCCGAGGCTGTGGCTGTAGGGGGTGGCAACATGGCGAGGCATGCCCACACCACTGACGTCAGCGCTGGGGCGACCACGTGCGCCCGCAGGGCCGCGCCGGCGCTGAGCAACACCATGGATCCGAGGGGAAAGGGCGTGGCTTGGCTGTCTTGGAGGAGGAAGGGTGTCGATTAGGCTGGGTGGTTTGGTTGGGTGGGGGAAGGGGAGGGGCGAGGGGGGGCATGGACGGCGGCGAGCTCCGCCAGAGGGAGGTGGCGGCGACGATCTGGAAGGTAGGAGGCGAGCTCTCGCTCTCTCTCCATCGGGCGAGACAGCGAGGAGAAGGAAGGAGATCGATGGATGGATGTGGGAAAGAAATAAGGTGGAGGGGGGTGGATGGAAAATGACCTAGGGTTTCGGAGTTAGTGTGGAAGGGTTGAGGAGGATCCGCGAGCATCCGACGGCGTATGATGCACAATCCGCGTGAGACGTCCACGGACCAATCAGAATGCAGTATGATGTTGTAACCATCTAAATAGGTCATAGTTGCCTAAAAATAATGCATTAAAATCATGTCAACTATTTTATGACTTGAGAAATTCAACAAGGAAATGGAAAACCTTCTCATTGTGTCACCAAAATGTGAACAACTTTTCAGAAAAAATAACAAACATGCAAAAAGATAAATACCTTTAAAAAGGTGTCATGAGACATGAGTTTTTCTGGCAAAAAAAGTCATTTTCCATTTTTCGAATCCCTGAAATGAGTTTTTTTGTGAAGGACCTATAATATATTTGTTGAAAAATTGGACCAAATCAATTTTTTAAAATATTAGGCCATATTTAATGCAAAATTGGCCAAATGGTTGGGGGTCAGAAGTTTTTGATCCACCTCTGGTGAAAAAGACAAATTTCCGCCGATTCAGCAGAAAGGGGGTCAAATTTGAACTGCAGTTGCCTTATGGTTTGTTCTTTATTTTTTTCCAAAAATCATTTATAGGTACATAAGTATCTATTTAATCATAGAAACATCAAAAGTTTTCCAAGATTCAACCACTAGCTAGAAACGGTCAAGCCCGCCGTTTTGACCGCATTTTGAAACAGGCATAAAAATTCAAAAAAATCAAAAAATTGGAAAACCTTCGGATTGTGTCATTATATGTGAACAAGTTTCCAAGAAAAATAATAAACTTGTACTACAACAATTATTTTTAAAAAGTGTTCTCGGAAATGAGCTATCATGCATGAAGATTCATGGCTTTCAAGCCAAATGGTCAATTTATGGCCACATTCATGGCATAGTTTGTTCAAATGATCTCATACTGTGGACAAGGGTGCATATTGGAATGACAATCAACGTTGCCTAAGTGAGCTTTCATTTTCTTTGGACGAAAAATCAATTTTCCATTTTCTGAGTGCCCAAAATGAGTTTTTTTGTGAAGGGCCTACCATATATTTGTTGCAAAATTGTACCAAATAAATTTTCTAAAATATTAGGTCATATTTAATGCATAATTGACCAAATGGTTGGGTGTAAAAAGGTTCGATCCACCTCTGGTGAAAAAGACAAATTACCGCCGATTCAGGAGGAAGCGGGTCAAATTTGAACTGCGGTTGCCTCATAGTTTGCTATTTATTTTTTCAAAAAATCATTTCCAGGTACAAAAGTATCTATTTAATCAGATAAATAGCAAAAAAATTCCAAGATTCAACCACTAGCTAGGAACGGTCATTCCCACCATTTTGACCGCATTTTGAAACGGGCATAAAAAAATCAAAAAAATCAAAAAATTGGAAAACCTTGGCATTGTCTCATTATATGTGACCAAGTTATCAGGAAAAATAATAAACTTGTAATACGGCAATTCTATTAAAAAAGTGTTCTCAGAAATGAGCTATCATCTCTGAAGATTCATGACTTTCAAGCCAAATGATCAATCTTACGGCCACATTCATGGCATAGTTTGTTCAAATGATCTCATATTGTGCACAAGGGTGCATATTGGAATGCAAACAATGTAGCCTAAGTGAGTTTTCATTTTCTTTGGATGAAAAATCAATTTTCCATTTTCCGAGTGCCCAAAATGAGTTTTTTTTGTGAAGGGCCTACCATATATTTGTTGCAAAATTGTACCAAATCAATTTTCTAAAATACTAGGCCATATTTAATGCACAATTTACCAAATGGTTGGGTGTCAAAAGGTTCGATCAACCTCTGGTGAAAAGGACAAATTCCCGCTGATTCAGGAGGAAGCGGGACAAATTTTAACTACGGTTGCCTCATAGTTTTCTATTTATTTTTTCAAAAAATCATTTCTAGGTACAAAAGTATCTATTTAATTAGAGAAATAGTAAAAAAAATTCCAAGATTCAACCACTAGCTAGGGACGGTCATTCCAGCCGTTTTGACTGCATTTTGAAACGGGCATAAAAAATTCAAAAAAAATTGGAAAACCTTCGCATTGTCTCATTATATATGACCAAGTTACCAAGAAAAATAATAAACTTGTAATATGGCAATTGTTTTAAAAAAGTGTTCTCAGAAATGAGCTATCATCTCTAAATATTCCTGGCTTTCAAGCCAAATGATCAATCTTATGGCCACATTAATGGCATAGTTTGTTCAAATGATCTCATATTGTGCACAAGGGTGCATATTGGAATGCAAAATATGTTGCCTAAGTGAGTTTTCATTTTCTTTGGATGAAAAATCAATTTTCCATTTTCCGAGTGCCCAAAATGAGTTTTTTTGTGAAGGGCCTACCATATATCTGTTGCAAAATTGTACCAAATCAATTTTCTAAAATACTAGGCCATATTTAATGCACAATTTACCAAATGGTTGGGTGTCAAAAGGTTCGATCAACCTCTGGTGAAAAGGACAAATTCCCGCCGATTCAGGAGGAAGCGGGACAAATTTTAACTGCGGTTGCCTCATAGTTTTCTACTTATTTTTTAAAAAAATCATTTCTAGGTACAAAAGTATCTATTTAATCAGAGAAATAGTAAAAAAATTCCAAGATTCAACCACTAGCTAGGGACAGTCATTCCAGCCGTTTTGACTGCATTTTCAAACAGGCATAAAAAATTCAAAAAAAATTGGAAAACCTTCGCATTGTCTCATTATATATGACCAAGTTACCAGGAAAAATAATAAACTTGTAATACGGCAATTGTTTTAAAAAAGTGTTCTCAGAAATGAGCTATCATCTCTGAATATTCCTGGCTTTCAAGCCAAATGATCAATCTTATGGCCACATTCATGGCATAGTTTGTTCAAATGATCTCATATTGTGCACAAGGGTGCATATTGGAATGGCAAACAATGTTGTCTAAGTGACTTTTCATTTTCTTTGGACGAAAAATCAATTTTCCATTTTCCGAGTGCCCAATATGAGTTTTTTCTGTGAAGGACCTACCATATATTTGTTGCAAAATTGGACCTACTCAATTTTATAAAATACTAGGCCATATTAAATGCACAATTGACCAAATGGTTGGGTGTCAAAAGTTTCGATCCACCTCTCGTGAAAAAGACAAATTCCCGCCGATTCAGTAGGAAGCGGGTCAAATTTGAACTGCAGCTGCCTCATAGTTTGCTATTTATTTTTTCAAAAAATCATTTCTAGGTACAAAAGTATCTATTTAATCAGAGAAACAGCAAAAAAATCCAAGATTCAACCACTAGCTTGGAATGGTCATTCCTGCCATTTTGACCGCATTTTGAAATGGGCATAAAAAATTAAAAAAAATTAAAAAATTGGAAAACCTTTGCATTGTTTCATTATATGTGATCAAGTTACCAGGAAAAATAATAAACTTGTAATACGGCAATTCTTTTAAAAAAGTGTTCTCAGAAATGAGCTATCATCTCTGAAGATTCATGGCTTTCAAGCCAAATGATCAATCTTATGGCCACATTCATGGCATAGTTTGTTTAAGTGATCTCATATTGTGCACAAGGGTGCATATCGGACTGGAAAAAAATGTTGCCTAAGTGAGTTTTCATTTTCTTTGGACGAAAAATCAATTTTCCATTTTCCGAGTGCCCAAAGTAAGTTTGTTTTGTGAAGGACCTACCATATATTTGTTGCAAAATTGGACCTACTCAATTTTAAAAAATATTAGGTCATATTTAAGGCACAATTGACAAAATGGTTGGGTGTAAAAATTTTTGATCCACCTCTCGTGAAAAAGACAAAAGTTCACCGATTCAATAGGAAATGGGTCAACTTTGAACTGCAGCTGCCTTATAGTTTGCTCTTTATTTTTTCCAAAAATCATTTATAGTTACATAAGTATCTATTTAATCAGAAATACATGGTTTAGTGGCGATACATCGAGGTTAGCATGGTGGCCGAGGGCCCCAACTCTAGAGCACGTAAACTCGCATGCCCGCCGCATGGTCACCGCGTGACCATGGTGTTGCCATGCGTTCTGGGCGGCCTAGGCATGTCTAGTGGGTTGGGTACTCCCTAGGTAGGTGCTAGGAAGAAAATTACAACATAAAATTCTCATGAGGAGACCAAACTATGCTCGAAGATGAATTACCAGCCAAGTGTTTGATTAGCGGTATGAGAAATGCACATGGCCAATGGGCGTGAGTTTTGGCTGAGGATGATCATCTACTAAGAATAATGTCTTCACAAATTTTCAGCTCAAAAGGAGGATCCTAGGTGGTACTTTCTTTGCAAAGTACCACACTGGACAAAAATATGAATGTTGAAGCTGGGCTCAAAATAGTGAATGGATTGAGCTGAAATTTGGTGGAGGATGGTTATTTGGACATAGGAAATCACTGTACAAAATTGATACCATTTGATCATGCCAAAGTGGTACTTCCTTCACAATGCTCTTCTCTGGACGGAAACTTGGGAAAATTAGTGAGAGAAATTGGATAAATGAAATGATCTCAAATTTGGTGTAGGTAAGTTACATAGGTATGGTCATGCCCTGATAAATTTTCAGATCATTTGGGTAAGCCTAGCTAGTACTTACTTCACAAAGCTTCTCTCGAAATAGAAACTTTGGAAATTTTCTGAGAACAATTTACCAGGAAAATGGAGCTGAATATTATCATGTGGCAATGATTTGAGTATGGAAGAGTGCCCAAAAAGTTTGAGGGTAATAGGAGGGGTCTAGAGAACACTTGCTTTGCAACGTGCCAATCTGGCCATAAAATATAAATTGAACCTGGGCTCACATAGATGATTTGACTGAGCTGCAATTTGGAGGAGGGTGATAATTTGGGCATATGAAGGAACTGTATATATTTCATGTCATTTGGATATATAAAAATGGTACTTCCTTCACAATGCTTCTAGGTGGACAAAAACTTTGGAAATTTGCCAAGGAAGATTTGCTGGGCAAATGGAGCTAAATTTTGTCATGAGGCAATGATTTGGATAAGAAAAAGTGCCCAAAAATTTCGAGGGCAATCAAGAATATATAAATATCACTTCCTTCATATAGTGTTGTTGTGAACAGAATCGGAAAATGAATATTGTTGAATTATTTTTGAACAAGGCAAGGAAGGATTTTTACATATTTGACGAAGATATGACCCAAAGAATTTATGAGATTTTTTTGGGAATTTTGAGAATGATAGAAATATAGGTTGCTTCACAAACTAGGGCAAAAATTGACACATGGACTTGCCACATAGGCAAAAGCGATGAGGTGGTGCCTAGTCATACCAATGCACCATAATTTACAAGGTTATGACCATTTATATTGGTCATGATCAGCTAGAAATAAGGCAGCGAACCAATGTTGTCTGCTTTATGACCATTTCGTGTAAGGATATTACGACCTTTCTAACCAAAATGGTCAATATAGTTTAGGGTTTGGAGCCCCCCGAACAGCTTTTGACCAATTGGTCTCAAATGGTCATAGATCTATGACCAATTCTTCCAGGGTCACTAACAGAAGGTCACTAGTTGACATATTTCTTGTAGTGTTTCCTCCCCAGACAGATCTTCATGTACGGCGGCTTCGCACTGTGGGCCAACTCGTTTGGCCATCTGGAGCAGATTGAAAGCTACGTCCCTGACCATCAGGTCAGATTCGGGAGCTTGAACTACGTCGCGGACATCCATGGAGACATGATCTTCGTCGGATTCGAGACCACGGTAGCCGCTCCAGGTCACCCCGATGATCAAGACCTAAATCTTTCATCGGGCCGCATCCAGGAGATCGCTCCTGTAAACGCTCTAGCCCTAGATCCCGAGCGAGCGACGCCATCCAAGGACGGGAGGATCAACCCCACCACGGAGGCCGCAGATTCCTCGGCGTCGGAGCCACACACAGACTTAACCTCTCACGACGTCTTTGTCATTAGAACTCTGGACTCGTCTCCGGCCATAAGTTCCGAACCACGTGAGCCAGCGGAAGCCGAGCTTGATCGTTTATCGACCTTTGAATTCAGCACCGTAGACATCTTCCAGCACTCACCTTTGGGCGATGTGTTAAATCCCTTAAAAACCTGTCCTCGGCGGAGGACTCACAGCCGAACTATATCTGGCTCGAACCAGGGGTTGACGGTGGAGAATTGTACTCCCCACCCACCACCCACTTCATAGCCACAGTCGAGGATTCGACCGATACACTTGATTACGACTCCGAGAAAATCGACGGCATGGACAATGATGCCGATGACAACGAAGACCCCGTTGATACAACTAATGAACAAGACGATCAGGAAGATGGGCAGGTTAGCCATGCTAAACAGGCCACACACAATGATTCGGAGGATGACAATAACCTTCCGCTCTCTAAGGATGAGGTGGGCCTCGGCATTGAGGATTTCATCGTGCCTGAGGAACCTGCAAGGAGCCTGAAAAAGAAGCAGCAACAGCTTCAAGCCGACCAAGATCTCCTCAATGATAGATGGACCAAAGTCCTAGCCGCCAAAGAATACGGCCTTAGTGGACCAGCCAAAAGCTACCCGAAGCATAGATTGCTACCCCAGGGTGACGATAAGGCGCTGGAGCCCATACCATCATCACACAATGTGGCATGTCGACCACAACTGGGCCCAGGTAAAGCGGCAACTCAAGCCGAACACCAGACCGCCCACCTCGCAGTAAAAGCAATAACAAAACAGCTCAGGGTTATACATACGACCGTCAACAAGACTTGGGTAGCAAAGCAGGACACTCAAGAGCAATCTACAGATCGCAAGGACATACCTCGACACATGACGATGGACACCTATTCGGACGTGACAAACCTAGCCACACCCGGGCTAAAAACCGTAAATGGACTCTGTCGGAGATACGCCGCAGTGTGGCCCAACATAGAGGCGCCGCACACCCTCTTTGCTTCATAAATAAAGTAATGGAGCATGAATTCCCAGACGGGTTCAAACCCATGAATATCGAATCATACGATGGAACAACGGATCCCGCGGTATGGATCGAGGACTTCCTCCTCCATATCCACATGGCCCACGGAGACGACCTTCATGCCATCAAATTCCTACCACTAAAACTCAAAGGACCAGCTCGGTACTGGTTAAACAGTATGCTGGAAAATTTTATCGGCAGCTGGGAGGATTTGGAGGACGCCTTTCGCAACAACTTCCAAGGAACATATGTCCGGCCATCGGACGCCGATGACTTAAGTAACATTGTCCAACAGCCCGGAGAGTCAGCCAGCAAGCTCTGGACTAGGTTACTAGTTAAAAAGACCCAAATCGTCGACTATCCGAACGCGGAGGCCCTTGCGGCCTTTAAACATAGCGTCTGGGATGAATGGCTGGCACGCCACCTCGGTCAAGAAGGACCTAGATCCATGACAGCCCTTACCGCTCTAATGACCTGCTTTTGCGTGGGAGAAGACAGCTGGCTCGCTCATAGAAGCAACAGCGCCAGCGACTTGGGCACTTTCGAAATCCGAGACGACAATGGCAAGCCACGACGAAGCATACACAACAGTCGCAACGATAATGAAAGATCACGCGACATAGCGGTCAACGCCGGATTTAGCAATCCCAAGCCCGGTCAACGGAAAAAGCCATTCAAGGCAAACAGAGATGGACCATCTAAACTAGACAGGATATTGGACCGGCCCTGCCAGATTCATGGCCACCCCAATAAACCAACTAATCACACCATCGTTGAGGATAGGCGGTGCAAACATGCGGCAGGAGGTCTAAAATAACTTTTTGTAGACCGCACTCTCTTTTCGAGCCTATAACATGCCTTTTTCCTCTTCCTTCGACCCAGGGCATATCAAATTGCTGGGGTCGTGGCCTTTATGTATATCAAGTAACCATTGGCATATCACTCAGGTCCCAGTTCAAATTATCTAAATTAATCACTCGCGTCTTTTCGCAAAATGAATATGCCTCCTATAGTTGTTTCATAGATATACCCCGGCTTAACTTGCCAGTGGCTCGGTACGGGAACAAATGAGTTGCCAACAAAGTCCGAACAACTTTTACAGCGTACTTCGGCGTCGCGAGTTTGGCCTTATATGCATCAGCTCCGAATCATGTCTTGAGTCAATAGTTGGGTTGCCCAGCTCTTGTTCTTTCTATCCTATGTTCCGCTCTATCGGCTAGGGTAGTAAAGGGAGAACTACTGCGATTCTGCTACCGGTTCACCCACTGACGCACCTCAGTAGAGAAAGCCAAAAACTGACTGTCATGATGTGGCGAGAGCTGGTAAACCACTCGATGACTTGTTGGAATCTCTAGCGATTCCTCCGTGTCACACAAAGGACCTCTTTTCCGGTCAATTATGTAAACACATCAGATGAGTAAGCCGCATACACACTAGGGGCTATGTTGTAGACCCACCATAAAACTCCTATGCCTAAGTGAAAGTGTTAACGCCCTATAGTCTGGTTGCTTGGTTCGCCGCATTGACACCTCCTTCATGGACCAAGACGTTGGGTCAAGAGTGATCAAATGCTTTTGTCGAACACCCATGTACTTCCTACAAGGGGGCTGAAGCCGACGACTAGAAAACTTTCAGATTATACTAAAATGTCCGCACAGGAGGAGCACAAGCTTTCAAGCAAAATATACAAATAGATTTACTATAAAATTATCTCATACAAATTCTCATACACTTCACTCGAACATTATGTCTTTCGAGCATTGACCCTCTATCAAGCGGGCGTCTGATACGTCTCCAACGTATCTATAATTTTTGATTGCTCCATGCTATATTATCTACTGTTTTGGACATTATTGGGCTTTATTATCCACTTTTATATTATTTTTGGGACTAACCTATTAACCGGAGGCCCAGCCCAGAATTGCTGTTTTTTTGCCTATTTGAGGGTTTCGAAGAAATGGAATATCAAACGGAGTCCAAATGGAATGAAACCGTCGGGAACGTGATTTTTGGAACAAACAAGATCCAGGAGACTTGGACCCTACGTCAAGCAACCGACAGGGAGGCCAC
>NC_041388.1:11872224-11877312 GCF_002162155.2 Triticum dicoccoides
CCACCCTCGTGGGCCCCCTATTGCTCCACCGACATACTTCTTCCTCCTATATGTACCTACGTACCCCCAAACGATCAGATACAGAGCCAAAACCCTAATTCCACCGCCGTAACTTTATGTATCCACGAGATCCCATCTTGGGGCCTGTTCCGGAGCTCCGCCGGAGGGGGCATCGATCACGGAGGGCTTCTACATCAACACCATAGCCCTTCTGATGAAGTGTGAGTAGTTTACCTCAGACCTTCTGGTCCATAGTTATTAGCTAGATGGCTTCTTCTCTCTTTTTGGATCTCAATACAAAGTTCTCACCCTCTCTTGTGGAGATCTATTCGATGTAATCTTCTTTTGTGGTGTGTTTGTTGAGACCGATGAATTGTGGGTTTATGATCAAGTTTATCTATGAACAATATTTGAATCTTCTCTGAATTCTTTTATGTATGATTGGTTATCTTTGCAAGTCTCTTCGAATTATCAGTTTGGTTTGGCCTACTAGATTGATCTTTCTGGCAATGGGAGAAGTGCTTAGCTTTGGGTTCAATCTTGCGGTGTCCTTTCCCAGTGACAGTAGGGGCAGCAAGGCACGTATTGTATTGTTTCCATCGAGGATAACAAGAAGGTTTTTTTATCATATTGCATGAATTTATCCATCTACATCATGTCATCTTGCTTAAGGCATTACTTTGTTCTTATGAACTTGATACTCTAGATGCATGCTGGATAGCGGTCGATGTGTGGAGTAATAGTAGTAGATGCAGGCAGGAGTCGGTCTACTTGTCTTGAACGTGATGCCTATATACATGATCATACCTAGATATTCTCATAACTATGCTCAATTCTGTCAATTGCTCAACAATAATTTGTTCACCCACCCGTAAAATACTTATGCTCTTGAGAGAAGCCACTAGTGAAACCTATGGCCCCAGGGTCTATCTCCATCATATTAATCTTCCAACACTTAGTTATTTCCTTTGCTTTTTTACTTCTCTTTTATTTTACTTTGCATCTTTATCATAAAAATACCAAAAATATTATCTTATCATATCTATTAGATCTCACTCTCGTAAGTGACTGTGTAGGGATTGACAACCCCTTAACGCGTTGGTTGCGAGGATTTATTTGTTTTGTGTAGGTGCGACGGACTCGCGCGTAGCCTCCTACTAGATTGATACCTTGGTTCTCAAAAACTGAGGGAAATACTTATGCTACTGCCGGTGTCAAAACCGGCGGATCTTGGGTAGGGGGTCCTGAACTGTGCGTCTAGGCCGGATGGTAACAAGAGGCAGGGGACACATTGTTTTACCCAGGTCCGGGCCCTCTTGATGGAGGTAAAACCCTACGTCCTGCTTGATTGATATTGATGATATGGGTAGTACAAGAGTAGATATACTGCGAGATCAGAGAGGCTAAACCCTATAAGCTAGCCTATGGTATGATTGTATGTTGTGGTTGTTCACTACAAGAAATATGTCAACTTGTGACCACCACTATTGGTCACTTAATGGTCACAAATTTCCATTTGTGACCTTTTTGTGACCAAAAACATAAGGTCAAAAGTTGGTCGTCATAAACTGACATTAGCGACCTTTCTTGTGGAATGGTCGTAAACGTTTATGACCAAAATATGTCTACTGTGGCGTCTTGGTCACTAGCAACCTCCCCAGGCCATGTAGGCATCCAGCGTGGCAATCTGAAGAGGCACAAGATTCAGCCCGGTCCGATTAGGTGTTTTACATGGGCCGAGCCCAATAATTCAACCTATTTGTGTTTTTTCTATCAATTTTTGGTCAGATTCATGGGCCAAGCCCTACAATTCAGCCTTTTTATTTTCTGGGCTTAGGCCATTTTGCATTCCGTTTCATTCAGCCTTTTGTTTTTGTTTTTCATAAATGCACAATATTCCAGTCCACTATTGTTTGGGCCATAGCCTTTTTAGAGCACAAATATTATCCGATCCAATAGACGAACATTCAGCCTTTTTCATTCACAGATTTCAATTTTACACATTTCAACAGTAAACAATCAATAATTCTCAAAATTAAATGATCAAATCCAAAAATCACTCTATGAAACTCAGAACAGCACATCTGCATGATCCATCAAGTGTACATACAATCAGAAACAAATACAGAGGGACCAAAACTATTGTGCACATCTCCAAGCTTCTTCTGTTCTTCGATCACAGCATCAGCCACCTCGGTCGCTTGCCTCGCGCTGGCAAAACTTGACATGAAAATATATTATGAATAGACCATTCAAGAAAATGACATTTATTTAGAATGATAACACAAATTGAGCTAGCTAGTACCATGCTTTTTGTTCTCCAACTAGTTAAAATGAGATACCCACTCATACAAGAAAACAGATACACAGTGCAAGAGATACCAAAACAGATACACAAGTTGAGATGTAGTAGGCAGATTCATCAAGTATATATCATGATGTGTATTCATCATATAGCTGTACAATTGCAAACCAAGAGATACCAAAACAATGGAAGAGCAACAATTAATAACATACTAGATTAGTCGGTAGGCTAATTTAATTGAGTGCAGCAACTTGGTTGATGTTCAAGTTGTTGTTGTTATTTTAGCAGTAGTGGCATACTCAAAATCTAGCAAGTATTATTACTCTGATGTGCTAGTGCTAGTATTAAAAAACGATTAATTTGACTAGAGCAAGGAAATGAAAACAAACACAAAAATTCTTTCTTGCAAATGACCCAAAGGAAAAAACTGATGAAGCAGCAAGGCCATGACCACCACCAGGTGCATAGCTGCTCTACCTAATGGGCCATTAGCAGAAAGCGAGCCGTTTAACAAGCTAACAAACATCAACCATTATGAAATTACAATAGTAGAAGCCCGTGTAGGGAGATTAGCAGCAAGTGAGTGAGCAGAGGGAGAGGGAGGTGCTACCTGCTGGGAGCGGTGCGTGGTCGTGGCCGGGCTGGACTCGTCAAGCTCAGAGAGGGCAACTTGGTTGCCTTGGAAGTAGAGGAGCAGACCCCTTGTTGAGGGACAGGACCGGTGCCTAGGTTCGTCCCTCCTCCTCAAGCAAGACAAGGCCATGTTCCCGGCCAAACCTCCTATTCATCCAACAGCGACAGTTCAACACCACAGCAAAGTACAAAGCAAAATAAATAAAGGAGGAGAATGATGTGCAATGCTGCCCCAGAAGCAAGACATCGGTCAAAAGAAAATAAGGAGCCTAAGAATACCCTTCAGAACATATCAGACATCAGACGAATAAATCACAAGGAAAACACGCAATAAAAATGAGCACAGGCTGCAGAGCGCTATCATATTGGAAGAATACCCTTCAGAACATATTGCACAAGCTGTCCGCAACCAAAACAATTGTTGCAGGATTATAACTTACTAATAAATCAACAACAAAAACCAATGATGATACATCTACTCTTCTCTACTGTCTGTTCTTACAAGAACAACTGCATGCACCTGTGGCCAAAGGAAATACTCAGTTTGTTGGGCTAGTTTGATTAGTACTGCTTTGCATGTGTACAAAGCACCAAAGCACTGAATGCTTAGCCGGGACCAGATGGTGAATTGATCCCAAAGCACCAAAGATTACAATATGATGCAATTGGTTATTCAAAATTTTGACTTGCATACAACATCACTACACTGTTACTGCTATCAACTCATAATTTACTCCCTGGACCTAACCTGTACAACACCATTTTGAGAATATAAAAATATTGGTTATCATAATAAAATACTATTTATTTCCTTCACTATTCAGCACAATTATCTTACAATATAATATCAATTGTTGAACACTTTCTCACAGGGTCATGCCTACATTCTATATTTGGGCATCACTACTAGCATAGACTGAAAGACATGCTAGGCTATCATCAATTCTAACTTCACATATGCATAAGAATCGCTAGAGCAAGCAAACCAGAAAAGCATAGAGCATATATCGTTCCCCATTTCACGGAGAATCTCCTCTTGCACCTAGGTGGTCACCACCATAGCCTCCTATTACACAGCAACCAGGTACCCGGCATGCACATGTGAGTTGGCAACTAGGTGATATCATAATGAGATGCATCAATCATGTCGAGCTCTCGCTATGGCACAAATCAAATGACACAAAGTAGCAGTCGAATATGTGAGGTACCCAAACCAGTGATTGCACTTAAAAAACAGAGACAGACGATGCAACTACTAAGAAGCCGTGAACTCTGCCACAGCAGCATAATGATCAGAGCAAGCTCGGTAAATGACCCAACCAGTAGAAACATGCAGGATACTAAAAATTCACACAGAGGGCAGGATCGAAGCGCGAGCAGTGTTGACGCTGTTGTGCACGGGCCTCATCTCGCTCCCACGCTCCATCGGCTCACGCACGCTACAAGGGAAAGGAAGAGCAGCGAAGATTCGCATCAGAGACCAAAGCAAAATCAGAAGCAAGAGCAAAGTAATAACAATCCAGGGAAGGCACATGGCTCCTAACCGCCGAAGCAGACGACCCCGGAGCCCGAATCGGGCGGATCTCCGAGGCACAACTCTGCGGCAAAGACCGCGTCACGGGCGGGGGTGATGCGGTTGGCGGTGGGTCGGGGCTTCGCCATCGACATCTGGCCAGAACCCTAAGCGGCCGCCCGCGTCGTCGCATGTGTGCGGTGGATAGCTGGTGCACCGACTCCCACAGCACCACCTTGAACGCCTCGGACGACATCTGCGGGAATGAAAATCGAACACCAAAGGAGCGCATGACATCGTCCGAACCTCGTCTCGAGAAGGAGAAACGCACGGGCTCAACGCAGGGCACGACGAGAGAGGAAAATACCTTGGGGTTGGGGACGGCGCGGCCACGCAGGTCCCCGCGCGGAGGCGTTGCAGCAGCGGATCCCCGCTGTCGCCGGGTGGCCAGACGCCGCGACGGGACTCACCATGGCTTCGTTGGGGCCGGATCTGGAGCGCAAGGAGGGCGGGGAACGAGCCACCGGAGACCCGTGGCCGGCGTGAAGCACGCATGCGCGCGCCGGCAAGAAAGCCGACTGCGACGCCATGGCCATGCCTGGACTGGTGGATATGGGGGGTGAAGGCTAGGGGAGAG
>NC_041388.1:11877773-11893194 GCF_002162155.2 Triticum dicoccoides
CGATCTGGACTGGATCGGGATCAGTTCAGTGGGTGGGATCGGGAGGGGAGGGGAGGGGAGAGGGGATCATGCGCCGCGAAAGGAGGTCGGGGATGGGAAGGAAAGGAGGCCGGGGATGGGGAGGAAAGGAGGAGGTGGCGGCACCGACGAGACGAGGATGAGGATACAAGTGGCGACGGCGACGGCGGGGGAAAAGTGAGTGGGAGCGGCAGTGGCGATGGGGATAAGTGAGCTAGGGTTTTCATGGGTGGATGAGGGGGGGTGTGGGCTGCCGTTGGATCCAGGCGCATCCGACGGTGCTAATCCATTATCCGCGTGAGATGGTTTTGGACCAATTAAAACGTGGTACCCCTTTGATGATTTTAAGACCATTTAAAATGGTCATAATCGATTCAAAATAAGATGTTAAAACATGTCTGCTATTTGACGGCCTAGAAAATTTATAAAAACAAATAGAAATCAAAAAACTTTGCATTGTGTCACCAAGTGTGACCTACTTTTCAGTAAGAATAACAAACTTTGAATAATGCAAATATCATAAAAAAGTGTTCTCAGAAATAAGTTTTTTGTAAGAGAATTATTTTTTGAGTGCCCAAAATGATTTTTTATGAAGAACCTAGCAAATATTTGTTGCAAATTTGGGCCACATCAATTTTATAAAATCTTAGGTCATATTTAATGTTCAGTTGACCAAATGTTGCCTAAGGAAGTTTTCATTTTCTTTGGATGAAAAATTCATTTTCCATTTTTTCGAGTGCCCAAAATGAGTTTTTTTGTGAAGGACCTACCATATATTTGTTGCAAAATTGTACCTAATAAATTTTCTAAAATACGAAGACATATTTAATGCACAATTGACCAAATGGTTGGGTGTAAAAAGTTTTGATCCACCTCTCGTGAAAAAGACAAATTTCCACCGATTCAGCTGGAAGCGGGTCAAATTTGAACTGTAGCTGCCTCGTAGTTTGCTCTTTATTTTTTCCAAAAATCATTTCTAGGTACATAAGTATCTATTTAATCAAAGAAACACCAAAAAAATTCCAAGATTCAACCACTAGCTAGGAACGGTCAAGCCCGCCGTTTTGACCGCATTTTGAAACGGGCATAAAAAATTCAAAAAAAATTCAAAAAATTGATTAGTACCTAGAAATATTGTGCACAAGGGTGCATCTTAGAATTCTAAACAATGTTGCCTAAGAGAGTTTTCATTTTCTTTGCACGGAAAATACATTTTCCATTTTTTGAGTGCCCGAAATGAGTTTTTTTGTGAAGGACCTACCATATATTTGTTGCAAAATTGGACCAAATCAATTTTCTAAAATACTAGGACATATTTAATGCACAATTGACCAAATGGTTGGGTGTAAAAAGTTTTGATCCACCTCTCGTGAAAAAGACAAATTTCCACCGATTCAGCTGGAAGCGGGTCAAATTTGAACTGTAGCTGCCTCGTAGTTTGCTCTTTATTTAAAAAAAATCATTTCTAGGTACATAAGTATCTATTTAATCAGAGAAACACCAAAAAAATTCCAAGATTCAACCACTAGCTTGGACCGGTCATTCCCGTCGTTTTGTCCGCATTTTGAAACGGGCATAAAAAATTCAAAAAAAATCAAAAAATTGGGAAACCTTCGCATTGTGTCATTATATGTGGTCAAGTTCCCAGGAAAGATAACAAACTTGTAATACGACAATTATTTTAAAAAAGTGTTCTCAGAAACGAGCTATCACATGTGGAGATCAATGGCTTTCAAGCCAAATGATCAATCTTATGGCCACATTCATGGCATAGTTTGTTCAAATGATCTCATATTGTGCACAAGGGTGCATCTTGGAATTCCAAACAATGTTGCCTAAGGAAGTTTTCATTTTATTTGCACGAAAAATTCATTTTCCATTTTTCTGAGTGCCCAAAATAAGTTTTTTGTGAAGGACCTACCATATATTTGTTGCAAAATTGGACCTAATAAATTTTATAAAATACTAGGCCATATATAATGCACAATTGACAAAATGGTTGGGTGTCAAAAGTTTTGATCCACCTCTGGTGAAAAAGACAAATTCCTGCCGATTCAGCAGGAAGCGGGTCAAATTTGAACTGCAGCTGCCTCATAGTTTGCTATTTATTTTGTCCAAAAAGCATTTCTAGTTACATAAGTACCTATTTAATCATAAATACATGGTTTGGTGGTGATACGTCGAGGTTTGGGCAGTGGCCGAGGCCCCCAACTCTAGAGCACGTAAACTCGCATGCCCGCCGCGTGGTCACCGCGTGACCGTGGCGTTGCCATGTGTTCTGGGCAGCCTATGCATGTCTAGTGTGTTGGGCACTCCCCAGGTAGGTGATAGGAAGAAAATCACAACATAAGATTCTCACGAGGAGACCGGTCGATGCTCAAATATGAATAAGCAGCCAAGTGTTTGATTAGCGGTACGGGAAATGCACATGGCTAATGGGCGTGAGTTTTGGCTGAGAATGATCATCTACTAAGGAGAATGTCTTCACAAATTTTTAGCTCAAAAGGAGGATCCTAGGTGGTACTTGCTTTGCAAAGTACCACACTGGACAAAAATATGAATGTTGAAGCTGGGCTCAAAATAATGAATGGATTGAGCTGAAATTTAGTGGAGGATGGTTATTTGGGCATAGGAAAGCGTTGTAGAAAATTGATACCATTTGGACATGCCAAAGTAGTACTTCCTTCACAATGCTCTTCTATGGACAAAAACTTGGGAAAACTAGTGAGAGAGATTGGATGAATTAAATGAGCTAAAAATTGGTGTAGGTAAGTTACATAGGTATGGTCATGCGCTGGTAAATTTTCAGATCATTTGGGTAAGCCTAGCTAGTACTTACTTCACAAAGCTTCTCTCGAGGTAGAAACTTTGGAAATTTCCTGAGAAAGATTTACTAGGAAAATTGAGCTGAATATTATCATGTGGCAATGATTTGGGTATGGAAGCGTGCCCAAAAAGTTTGAGGGTAATAGGAGGGGTATATATAACACTTGCTTTGCAACGTGCCAATTTGGACATAAAATATAAATTGAACCTGGGCTCACATAGATGATTTGACTGAGCTGCAATTTGGAGGAGGGTGATAATTTGGGCATATGAAGGAACTGTATAAATTTCATGTCATTTCGAGATATAAAAAAGGTACTTCCTTCACAATGCTTCTAGGTTGACAAAAACTTTGGAAATTTGCCGAGGAAGATTTGCTAGGAAAATGGAGCTGAATTTTGTCATGCGGTAATGATTTGGATAGAAAAGAGTGCCCAAAAATTCCTAGGGCAATCAAGAATATATAAATAGCACTTCCTTCATAAAGTGTTGTTGTGAACAGAATAGGAAAATGAATATTGTTGAATTAGTTTTGAACTAGGCAAGGAAGGACTTTTACATATTTGATGAAGATATGACCCAAAGAATTTATGAGATTTTTTTGGGAATTTTGGGAATGACATAAATATAGGTTGCTTCACAACCTAGGGCAAAAACTGCCACATGGACATGACACATAGGCAAAACTGATGAGGTGGCGCCTAGTCATAGCAACCCACCACAATTTACAAGGTTATGACCATCTATATTGGTCATGATCAGCTAGAAATAAGGCATCGGACTAGTGTTGTCTGCTTTATGACCATTTCGTGTAAGGAAATCACGACCTTTCTGACCAAAATGGTCGCAATGGTTTAGGGTTTGGAGCCCCCCGAACAGCTTTTGACCAATTGGTCTAAAATGGTCATAGATTTATGACCAATTCTTCCAGGGTCACTGACAGAAGGTCATAAGTTGACATATTTCTTGTAGTGGTTGTCCTACGGACTAAAACCCTTCGGTTTATATAGACACCGGAGAGGGTTAGGGTTACATAAGGTCGGTTACAAAGAAGGACATATCCATATCCGTATTGCCTAGCTTGCCTTCCACGCCAAGTAGAGTCCCATCCGGACATGAGACGAAGTCTTCAATCTTGTATCTTCATAGTCTAATAGTCCGGCCAATGGAGATAGTCCGGCTGTCCGGAGACCCCCTAATCCAGGACTCCCTCAGCTACTTTGCTTCATCACCCTTTCCTCTTCAAGGGAAAACCAACGCAATGCTCAAGAGGTAGCAGAGGCTACAAGGACGTCTTCAAAATAATGCTTCGGTTCATGGCGGTCCTTGCCCTTGTGTGGACTCTTCACCGCAACGGCGATGGCCTTCATATTCCCCCAGAACGTCTTGACTCGGGCAAAAGCCATCCGTGCACCCTCGATGCACACCGATCGTTTCACAGCGTCGATACGTGACACTATGTCAACAAGCCGCTGCACCAAGCCGAAGTAACTATTCGGAACAGGCTCAGTTGGCCATAACTGGATTATGACGTTCTTCATGACAGCACTGGATATCCTATGAAGCTCGGACCACTGGGACATCTGCTCATTCAGCAACAGGGGGCACTTCGAGGCGCCGAATTGTGACCAGAAAAGCTTCTCTGTTGCGTACCTGTCTCGCGCCTGATAATACTACGCCACATCGGAAAAACTCTTCGGCAAGTCTAAAAACTCATCCGGAGAACTCCACAATTGGTTAAGCTGAGCATAGTTCGGATCGCCGAACTTACACTACTAGGGAAAAGCTTATAGACAAACGCTTACTAGTAGCGTGGGTTTATAACCCTCGCTACTGCTACTTAGTAGTAGCGTGGGTTTATAACCGCCGCTACTACTAAGTTGATAGTAGTAGCGCGGGTTTATAACCCTCACTATTACTAAGTGATTTTCACCGTGCCCCTCAGGACCAGCCATAGTAGTAGCGCGGGTTATAAATCCAGGCTACTACTAAGTTGATAGTAATAGCGCGGTTTATAAATCCCACGCTACTACTAAATGGTCTCCACAGTGCAGCCACGACACACCATAGTAATAGCGTTGGATTGGTGTGGGGTATAAACCCAACGCTACTGCTAACTTATCTCCTTGCCGCCCCACCTCAGCCTCTCACCCCTGCTCTGCCTTTCTCTCCCCCGACGCCTCTCCTCGTCCTTCACTCCCCACGTTTCCCCAACCAACCCCGCCACCACCGCTGACGCCGACGACCTCCTCTCCCCCAACCCCACCGCCGGCGCCCCCCACCTCACACGCGGATCCTCCTCCTCGCTGTGCCCTTGTGCCGGCCCCAAACCCTAGCTAGGGCCCCCTTCTCCGGGCGCGGCGCGGCACGGGAAGGGCTCCCTCCTGCCCGCCGCCGATGCAGACGGCCCGCCGGAGGTCCTGCTACTTGCTCCTCTGACCCTCCTCCTGCTGCTGCTAGTGCGGACCGATGCAATGAAGGTGAGGTTCCCCCTTATCCTCTCTTTCTCTTTACCGCAGGCAGCCCCTGACCCCCTTGGATTCGATTTGGCAGGCCGTGTGCAGGCGGGGAAGGACAGCGTGGCGCGCCTGGTGCGCAAGCTCGAGGGCGCCGGCCTGCTCGTCGAGCCCGTCCGCGGCGTCCCCGCCGAGTTCATCAAGATCAGTGCGGCCGCCTTTTTTCCTTTTTCAGTTCATTTTGCCATGGCATCCTAATTCCAACTAATGAGGCGGTTTCCGTGAGATTTTGTTACGAAGAGGACTTCCCCCCTGCGCCCTGAGTTGTTTATCTAGACAAGATTGTTGTAGTACCTTGATTTTAGCATTCAATCCATGTGACTAGTAAGTAGTGGATAGTAGAAGAATGTCATAAATTCAGTGTAAGAATGTCTACAGAAGATTCAGAGCACGAGATGGTATCTTTCATCAGAGTTTCCTCGTTAGATGAATCTTTTGTTTATTTAGACTACTGCAACACCTTGATATTAGTTTGAGGGTATCACAATTCAAACTTGTAACTAGTAGTGACTAGTGGAAGAATGTGTGCACAAATTCATTGTAGGAATGTGTACATGAATATTCAGTGTAAGAGTTTTATTGCCATTTTTTTTACCCCTCAAATTTTGGTAGCCAGGACTTAACGTGTGTACAGAAACAGAATTTCCTGTCGATCTGCTCTATTGTTTAGCTGATGAACTGGAGCGTCTGTCTGGATTAAATTGATTTATAGTGCATGTAGTTTTGCTGTTCCAATTTAGCTGTCTGTGCCAATGGGGATTCTGGGCAGAGCCGCTTCTGAGATGCAGATGAAGTAGCTTACCTACATTAGTAACTTGACTAATGCACCAAGTGTTTGAGATGTGGCGTCAGACCATTAGTAATGTGTTCGTGTACTCATTGTTTAGGATGGTGGTGGTAGACTGGTAGCTTTCCATATCGCATATACCACTTGTCCTCGCTTGGCGTCATTTTATTTTGAGAATCAGTACTGCTTGCCTAATGTCCAGTAGCTTGTTTTAGATGTTCGAGAGCTAAATCAGTGATTCTCTAAGTATATTGAACTGAATCTCGCAAATGCTTTTGCCCTTCATGTGCCTCTATCTAGAAAACTCAAGTCCCTTTCCGTTATGCTATTATGCCTCCCCACAAAATTCTTGGATCCCTCTCTCTTGCAACTTAACATGCTGTACAAGTGTACAACTTATACGTGAATACACTAGAAAAACATGATATGCTTTATTTGTTCTCATATAAATCCAACAAAGTAGTAAATGCACTTGTCTTACATATATCAGACAGAGTGGGGTAACCTCTGCAAATAAACAGCAGGCAATTTGCATTCAGTAGCAATGGTTCTGCATATAGATACAAAAAATGTTCGATCTTTGCGTGTTATTGTATAACCTGTAAGACAGAATTTCATGTGCTGCTCCGTTCTCCGAATATTGGTATACAACTGATGTGATCCTTTGTCGAATAGTTTTAAACTTGTTCAGCTCATTTGCCATGGTAAAGAACTAAAGATAGGCTGTTTCATCGTCTTTCACTAAGTAATCATCAAATGTCAGCTTTATTTTACAGCTTTAAAGATACAAATCTTTGTGCTTCTTTTGATGTAGATAGGAATAGTGCATACATGGCTTTGCAGAGTCAATTTTGCCCTTTTATCGCATCAAAACTTACCACATACTATTATGTGACGCTTTCGCTAACCGCACAATCGACTGGGCAGAACTACGAGGGGCTTAAGCAGGAGCATGATAAGAAGGTGGGGCTGCTGACGAAGCAGGAGGTGAGGGGTGTGGACTACCTCAAGATGGAGAAGAACAGGATGGAGATGGAGAGCCTCGAGTCCAAGATGCTGGTGGCCACACAGTCCATCGACACCACCACCTCCGAGATCATCAGGCTCAGAGAATCAGAGCTATTCCCTCAGCTACTTGAGCTGGTTGCTGGGTCAGTACCACACTAACATCACTCCTCACTCATTCATTTACCGTATGCATCCAGTATTGGTACCTCACATGTCTCACTACTTCCTGTATCTGTCGTTTTTTGCATAGTACTACTTGCATATGCATGGTCAAGAAATAAATAAATATAAGCTTGATGATATAGCTAGGCTGGACATATGAACCACGGTAAGGAGCTTCCCAGATGAGGACTGTGTTAACAACAGTGCCATTAGTTCTTTGCTGTTTTGATCCTGCCAACCACTGATTCAGACCATGCATGTTGTCCAGGTGATTTCGACGCTAAAGGTCGCCGAGGTGTGGAGGACCTTGACGCCACCGTCCGGGGGAGGGAGGATTCGAGTCCACCGACGTCTGAACTCCGAGCCTAGGTAGATACATCTAGAGAAGTGGTCTGTTTAGGTTGGTGGTAGACCACTAGGGAAGGTACCCACCTTATGATGATGGTTGTGTGTGTCTGATGTTAAATCGAATCATGAAATGGTACTGTGACATGTTAAATGGAATATTGAGATGGTTCAGTGACATTCATTTGTTCTGCATTGGACGCATTACCATTCATGAATACTACATCTAATTTTTAATTTTTTAATTCCTAAATTGTTAGTAGTAGCGTGGGGAGGAAACTGAGCGCTATTAGTATATAGGATACTACTAGCGTTGGTTTTTTACCCATGCTACTACTATTTCATTAGTAGTAGCGCGTGTACGTAATAGCAGCAGCGTGGGTGGCACACGCTACTACTAACAAAGTTAGTAGTAGCGCGGGTTTTACCCACGCTACTACTAACTATTAGCTGTAGCGCGATACTAGTAGCGCAGGTACCCGCGCTGCTAGTAGCCATTTTACCCGCGCTGCTAGTAGCCTTTTTCCTAGTAGTGTTAGCCTGTAGCAAAAATGGCTTAACAGCTGCAATCTCCCAAGCTTGCCGGATCTCCTCACGGGCTGCTCTGGATTCAGACCGCGCTTCTCTTGCCTCTTGTAGGGCCTTGTCAATTTCAGCCGTTTTGCCTTCATTCTCCTTCTCAAGGAGTTCACACCGGCTAGCAGCACTTTTTAGCTCGAGCGCCATCGTGGATATCATCTCCTCGTCTTGACGCCGAGCAGCTCATTCAGCTTTTAACTCAGCCGATGCCTTCTCCGCAGTCGCGTTACTACACCGAGCCTACTCCTTGGCCCGGGCTAGCTCCGCCCGAAGAATTTCAACGGCGGCAGCACCATCTGCAGCCAGGCATAACTTTCAGCGTCATGCTTATATCACAAAACGTATGTGAAGGGACTACTCTGAATACATACATTGCGACTCGTTAAGACGCATATTGATTAACGTAATGTCATCCCCGGCTACATCAAGCTTCCGTTGCAGCTCGACAATATCCACAGTCTGGGAAGTAGCCAGGGGGAAGCAGCCTGTGTTCAAAGTTAATCAGATCAGTCCTCGGATATTTCTTTTGATCCTCCGTTCGGTTCCTATGGGAAGCCAACCTGAGTCTCGGGGGCTACTGTCTATACACAGGTGTATTTCCTGAATAAAACACAATTGCACATATTACAGTACAAACCTCGAAGGCTCTCAGTAGACTCGCAAAGGCCTCATTCAATCCTCTCTTTACGGATAGGACATTTTTAACCACTGTACCCATCAAGGTACGATGTTCCTCTGAAACGGACGCCTGCCGCAGCATGTTCGTAAAGATATCCGGCGCCTCTGGGTCTCCGGAGGCAGCGGCGGGAGTACGGTGACCCTTTGAAGGGATCCGTTTATTTGTATCCGGCCGCGTTCCGGATTGTTCGGGGTCTTCATTGTTGTTCCCGGACCCTGGGCTGCCGAAGTATCACCTTCGTGTAGCATCTTCGTCATCCCTTGCACCACTTGTTAGTCGGGGGAGACCCTCCGCGACGACACCTCAAGGTCGTTTGCCCTATTGGACGGAGAAGCCGGTGGGGGCGTCTCGCTTTCCATCATCTCTGAGAGGTCCCCCGAGGAAGAGGACTGTTAAAAGGGACTGCGCGCTGAGCTGCAAAAAATATATATTCCAGGCATCATAAGAAAAGAACGGGATAGGTTTAAAACATCCTTGTTCACTTACGATTTGGCCGAAAACTTGTCCTCGTCATGAGACTGCGCTTCGATGTCCTCCGGGCCCAGGCCGCCCCCTAGAGGCATCTTGCCTCGCTTAGGAGCCTGCTTCTCCCAATCTTCGGAGGATACCCTCTTCTACCTGGGAGGGAAAGAGATAGTGCCCCCCCTTCACTTTTGTCTTCAGATGAGGGGATTTTTATTCCTCCGAACACAAAGTCCAAGGTTCCCTGGGAATAGAGGCCTGATACGTCTCCAACGTATCTATAATTTTTGATTGCTCCATGCTATATTATCTACTGTTTTGGACATTATTGGGCTCTATTATCCACTTTTATATTATTTTTGGGACTAACCTATTAACTGGAGGCCCAACCCAGAATTGTTGTTCTTTCCTGTTTTAGGGTTTCGAAGAAATGGAATATCAAACGGAGTCCAAACGGAATGAAACCTTCGAGAACGTGATTTTCTCAACAAACAAGACCCAGGAGACTTGGACCCTACGTCAAGACACAAAAGAGGAGGCCACGAGGTAGGGGGCACGCCTGCCCCCCTCCCCCCCAGGCGCGCCCTCCACCCTTGTGGGGCCCCTGTTGCTCCATCGACGTACTCCTTCCTCCTATATATACCTACGTACCCCCAAACGATCAGATACGGAGCCAAAAACCTAATTCCACCGCCGCAACTTTTTGTATCCACGAGATCCCATCTTGGGGCCTGTTCCGGAGCTCCACCGGAGGGGGCACCAATCTCGGAGGGCTTCTACATCAACACCATAGCCCCTCCGATGAAGTGCGAGTAGTTTACCTCAGACCTACGGGTCCATAGTTATTAGCTAGATGGCTTCTTCTCTCTTTTTCAATCTCAATACAATGTTCTCCCCCTCTCTGTGGAGAACTATTCAATGTAATCTTCTTTTTGCGGTGTGTTTGTTGAGACCGATGAATTGTGGGTTTATGATCAAGTTTATCTATGAACAATATTTGAATCTTCTCTGAATTCTTTTTTGTAAGATTGGTTATCTTTGCAAGTCTCTTCGAATTATCAGGTTGATTTGGCCTACTAGATTGATCTTTCTTGCAATGGGAGAAGTGCTTAGCTTTGGGTTCAATCTTGCGGTGTCCTTTCCCAGTGACAGTAGGGGCAGCAAGGCACGTATTGTATTGTTGCCATCGAGGATAACAAGATGGGGTTTTCATCATATTGCATGAGTTTATCCCTCTACATCAAGTCATCTTGCTTAAGGCGTTACTCTGTTTTCATTAACTTAATACTCTAGATGCATGTTGGATAGCGGTCGATGAGTGGAGTAATAGTAGTAGATGCAGGCAGGAGTCGGTCTACTTGTCTCGGACATGTTGCCTATATACATGATCATACGTAGATATTCTCACAACTATGCTCAATTCTGTCAATTGCTCAACAGTAATTTGTTCACCCACCATAGAATACTTATGCTCTCGAGATAAGCCACTAGTGAAACCTATGGCCCCCTGGTCTATCTTTATCATATTAATCTCCTACTACTTAGTTATTTCCTTTGATTTTTACTTTGCCTTTATTTTACTTTGCATCTTTATCACAAAAATACCAAAAAATATTATCTTATCATATCTATCAGATCTCACTCTCGTAAGTGGCCGTGTAGGGATTGACAACCCCTATTCGTGTTGGTTGTGAGGATTTATTTGTTTTGTGCAGGTACGAGAGACACGCGCGTAGCCTCCTACTGGATTGATACCTTGGTTCTCAAACACTGAGGGAAATACTTACGCTACTTTGTTGCATCATCCCTTCCACTTTAGGGAAAACCAACACAGTGCTCAAGAGGTAGCGAGAAGGATTTCTGGCGCCGTTGCTGGGGAGGTCTACGCAAAAGTCAACATACCAAGTAGCCATCACATACCCTTATCTCCCGCATTACATTATTTGCCATTTGCCTCTCGTTTTCCTCTCCCCCCACTTCACCCTTGCTGTTTTATTCGCCCTCTCTCTCCCTATCCTCCATCTCTTTCTCTATTTGCCTTTTTTTGCCCGCTTGTTTTTTTTGTTTGCTTGTGTGTTAGTTCATTTGCTTATCGTTATGGCTAGTCCTTTACGTTCTGCCTCTATGTCTGAAATTGGGGAAACTATTGTCATATGGACAATAATAATATCATGAAAAATTCTGATGCTCCTGCTAAAGAACCACCCATCTTACATACAAAAAAAATTCCGTGTTGGTAGTGGTAATATTATTGGAAAAGGAGTTATTCAAGATTTCTTTACTTGTGCCGGTGCTTTACCTTCTATGGGTAGTTCTATCCTTCATAGAACTAGTAGTCTTGCGGACGCTATTTCCATGCTTGTAGTTGAACTTGAAAGACAATTCATGCACATGCATCGTTGCATACAGAGGATTTTCCTAGAATTTTCTAATATTGAGCATTCTTGTGTTAAGAGTGCCGCTACTATATTTTTGGCTCATGAGTTTAGATCCATAATAAAAGAGGCCAAAGAAATCTTTGCACAATATAGGGTGGACGCTTGCCGTCCTTCCATAGAGGCTATCCTCTTTGATCAAGAAGAAATAATGCGTTTTCAATCTTTAGACTATGTTGCTTTCAATGAAAATTTAGAAAAAGGGTTCCTACCAATGTTTTAGTTGATAGAATTTCTGAACTTAATGATGATTTGGCTATTCGAAATAATGAACTAGGATATTCTCTTGAATATAGGCTCACAAAGTTCTGTCAAAAGAGTGCTTATAATGATGAATTGGTTGTGCAATATGAAGGACCAAAGGAGGAACCTATACCTCCCAAGGTTGATCTTGGGGACTTTTGTCCCATTAAATTTAGCCCTTTCAATTACTTTTGCCTGCCTCAAAGAAAACTTGCTGCCAAACGTAGAGAATATGAAATGAGTTTTAGTAATCTATCTTACTATTACGGCAATACCTAGATCTATCCTTGCTTGTTATGCCTAGCTAGGGGCGTTAAACGATAGCGCTTGTTGGGAGGCAACCCAATTTTATTTTTATTCCTTGCTTTTTTTTCTCCTGTTTAGTAATAAGTAATTTATCTAGCCTCTGTTTTGATTGTGTTTTTGTGTTTAATTAGTGTTTGTGCCAAGTATAACCATTGGGAAGACTTGGGGAAAGTCTTATTACACTTGCTGTAAAAAATAGAAACTTTAGCGCTCACGAGAACTACTGCCATTTTTTGGAAAGTGATATTTAGTTAATTCTTTTTGCAGAGGATTAATAGATAAATTCCTCACGTCCAGCAATTTATTTTAGAATTTTTTGGGTTCCATATCTTGCGCTAGCTACAGATTACTACAGACTGTTCTGTTTTTGACAGATTCTGTTTTTCGTGTGCTGTTTGCTTATTTTTATGAATCTATGGCTAGTAAAATAGTTTATAAACCATAGAGAAGTTGGAATACATTAGGTATAACACCAATATAAATAAAGAATTAGTTCATTATAGTACCTTGAAGTGGTCTTTTGTTTTCTTTCGCTAACGGAGCTCACGAGATTTTCTACTTTGAGTTTTGTGTTGTGAAGTTTTCAAGTTTTGGGTAAAGATTTGATGGATTATGGTACAATGAGTGCCAAGAGCCTAATCTTGGGGATGCCCATGGCACCCCAAGATAATATAAGGACACATAAAAACCAAAGCTTGGGGATGCCCCGGAAGGCATCCCCTTTTTCGTCTACTACTATCGGTAACTTTACTTGGAGCTATATTTTTATTTGCCACATGATATGTGTTTTGCTTGGAGCGTCTTGTGTGATTTGAGTCTTTACTTTTTAGTTTACCACAATCATGCTTGCTGTACACACCTTTTGAGAGAGCCACACATGATTTGGAATTTGGTAGAATACTCTATGTGCTTCGCTTATATCTTTTGAGTTATATAGTTTTGCTCTAGTACTTCACTTATATCTTTTAGAGCACGGTGGTGGATTTGTTTTATAGAAACTATTGATCTCTCATGCTTCACTTAGATTATTTTGAGAGTCTTAAATATCATGGTAATTTTCTTAAACTCCTCATATGCTAGGTATTCAAGATTAGTAAAATTTTCTTATGAGTGTTTTGAATACTAAGAGAAGTTTGATTCTTGATGATTGTTTTGAGATATGGAGGTAATAATATCAAAGCCAGCGAGTTGAGTAGTTGTGAAATTGATAAATGCTTGTGTTGAAGTTTGCAAGTCCCGTAGCATGCACGTATGGTAAACGTTATGTAACAAATTTGAAACATGAGGAGTTATTTGATTGTCCTCCTTATGAGTGCCGGTCGGTGACGAGCGATGGTCTTTTCCTACCAATCTATCCCCCTAGGAGCATGCGCGTAGTGCCGAGGTTTTTGATGACTTGTAGATTTTTGCAATAAGTATGTGAGTTCTTTATGACTAATGTTGAGTCCATGGATTATACGCACTCTCACCCTTCCATCCTTGCTAGCCTCTTCGGTACCGTGCATTCCCCTTTCTCACATTGAGAGTTGGCGCAAACTTCGCAGGTAAATCCAAACCCCATGATATGATACGCTCTTTCACACATAAACCTCCTTATATCTTCCCCAAAACAGCCACCATACCTACCTATTATGGCATTTCCATAGCCATTCCAAGATATGTTGCCATGCAACTTTCCACCATTCCGTTTATCATGACACATTCATTATTGTCATATTGCTTAGCATGATCATGTAGTTGACATAGTATTTGTGGAAAATCCACCATTCATAATTCTTTCATACATGTCACTCTTGGTCCATTGCATATCCCGGTACACCGCCGGAGGCATTCATATAGAGTCATCTTTTGTTCTAGTATCGAGTTGTAATCATTGAGTTGTAAATAAATAGAAGTGTGATGATCATCATTTTCTAGAGCATTGTCCCAAGTGAGGAATTACATAAAAAGGGAGAAGGCCTAAAAAAGAGAGAAAAGGAGAGAGGGGACAATGTTACTATCCTTTGCCACACTTGTGCTTCAAAGTAGCACTGTAATCTTCATGATAGAGAGTCTCTTGTTTGTCACTTTCATATACTAGTGGGAAATTTTCATTATAGAACTTGGCTTGTATACTCCAGCAATGGGCCTCCTCAAGTTCCCTAGGTCTTCGTGAGCAAGCAAGTTGGATGCACACCCACTTAGTTTCTTTTATTGAGCTTTCATACATTTATAGCTCTAGTGCATCCATTGCATGGCAATCCCTACTCCTTGCATTAACATCAATCGGTGGGCATCTCCATAGCCCATTGATTAGCCTCGTTGATGTGAGACTTTCTCCTTTTTTGTCTTCTCCACATACCCCCCTCATTATATTCTATTCCACCCACAGTGCTATGTCCATGGCTCGCGCTCATATATTGCGTGAAAGTTTATAGGTTTGAGATTACTAAAGTATGAAACAATTGCTTGGCTTGTCATCGGGGTTGTGCATGATGAGAGCATTCTTGTGTGACGAAAATGGAGCATGACTAAACTATATGATTTTGTAGGGATGAACTTTCTTTGGCCATGTTAATTTGAGAAGACATAATTGCTTAGTTAGTATGCTTGAAGTATTATTATTTTTATGTTAATATGAACTATTGTCTTGAATCTTTCGTATCTGAATATTCATACCACAATTAATAAGAATTACATTAAAACTATGCCAAGTAGCACTCCGCATCAAAAATTCTGTTTTTATCATTTACCTACTCGAGGACGAGCGGGAATTAAGCTTGGGGATGCTTGATACGTCTCCAACGTATCTATAATTTTTGATTGCTCCATGCTATATTATCTACTGTTTTGGACGTTATTGGGCTTTATTATCCACTTTTATATTATTTTTGGGACTAACCTATTAACCGGAGGCCCAACCCAGAATTTTTGTTTTTTTGCCTGTTTTAGGGTTTCAAAGAAAAGGAATATCATACGGAGTCCAAACGGAATGAAACCTTCGGGAACGTGATTTTCTCAACGAACAAGACCCGGAAGACTTGGACCCTACATCAAGACACAAAAGATGAGGCCA
>NC_041388.1:11893536-11933687 GCF_002162155.2 Triticum dicoccoides
CCCAGGTGCGCCCTCCACCCTTGTGGGCCCCCTATTGCCCCACCGACGTACTCCTTCCTCCTATATATACCTACGTACCCCAAACGATCAGATACGGAGCTAAAAACCTAATTCCATCGCCGCAACTTTCTGTATCCACGAGATCCCATCTTAGGGCCTGTTTCGGAGCTCCGACGGAGGGGGCATCGATCATGGAGGGCTTCTACATCAACACCATAGCCCCTTCGATGAAGTGTGAGTAGTTTACCTTAGACCTATGGGTCCATAGTTATTAGCTAGATGGCTTCTTCTCTCTTTTTGGATCTCAATAAAATGTTCTCCCCCTCTCTTGTGGAGAACTATTCGATGTAATCTTCTTTTTGCGGTGTGTTTGTTGAGATCGATGAATTGTGGGTTTATGATCAAGTCTATCTATGAACAATATTTGAATCTTCTCTGAATTCTTTTATGTATGATTGGTTATCTTTGCAAGTCTCTTCGAATTATCAGTTTGGTTTGGCCTACTAGATTGATCTTTCTTGCAATGGGAGAAGTGCTTAGCTTTGGGTTCAATCTTGCGGTGTCCTTTCCCAGTGACAGTAGGGGCAGCAAGGCATGTATTGTATTGTTACCATCGAGGATAACAAGATGGGGTTTTCATCATATTGCATGAGTTTATCCCTCTACATCAAGTCATCTTGCTTAAGGCGTTACTCTGTTTTCATTAACTTAATACTCTAGATGCATGCTGGATAGCGGTCGATGAGTGGAGTAATAGTAGTAGATGCAGGCAGGAGTCGGTCTACTTGTCTCGGACGTGATGCCTATATACATGATCATACCTAGATATTCTCATAACTATGCTCAATTCTGTCAATTGCTCAACAGTAATTTGTTCACCCACCGTAGAATACTTATGCTCTCGAGAGAAGCCACTAGTGAAACCTATGGCCCCCGGGTCTATCTTTATCATATTAATCTCCTACTACTTAGTTATTTCCTTTGCTTTTTTACTTTGCCTTTATTTTACTTTGCATCTTTATCAAAAAAATACGAAAAATATTATCTTATCATATCTATCAGATCTCACTCTCGTAAGTGGCTGTGTAGGGATTGACAACCCCTATTCGCGTTGGTTGCGAGGATTTATTTGCTTTGTGCAGGTAAGAGGGACTCGTGCGTAGCCTCCTACTGGATTGATACCTTGGTTCTCAAAAACTGAGGGAAATACTTATGCTACTTTGCTGCATCATCCCTTCCTCTTCTGGGAAAACCAACGCACTGCTCAAGAGGTAGCAAGGCCGTCCTTGGTCCTCTTGCCCTCCGCCTCATCCTCCTTCTCCGGCATCTGGTATGGTGTTGGGGCCAGCATCCTTGTTAGGATAGGATTCGCTGGATCCTCGGGCAGAGGGGCCGAACACATGATCAGTTCCGCCTTCTTTTATCCAGCCCTAGAAAAAGATAGCTTGCTCAGTACCATATTACTGTATGCATGACCACAAAGTATTTGAAAGACAAGTGCTTACCGGGGTATCCGGATGATTACAGTTAAGGCCAACGTCCTCAGCAGTATCCGGCCAATGTTTTCTGCTTCCTGAAAAATAACTTCCACATCCCTTCATGTGTGGCGCCGACGAAGTGTTGGAGGGTTCGTGGTCCTTATGGATTAAACTCCCACATGCGGCGAGGCCTACGCTGGCAGGGCAGGATTCAGCGAAATAACATCACTTGGATCACACTAATGGGATCGATATCCCTCTCGAGGAGAGTTCGGATGCGGCTTTGTAAGGTCTGCACTTCATCCACTAATCCCCAGTCTATTCCCTTGTTGACCCATGACGCGAGCTGTAATGGTGGGCCGGGACGGAAGGTGGGGGCAGCTACCCATTTAGCGTTGCGTGGCTCTGTAATATAAAACCACTCCCACTGCCAGTAATTGGAAGCCTCGGTACAAGAACCTTTTGACCAGGGAGTGTGGGCGAGTTCGCTGATTGTAGCACCGCTGCACTCCGCCTGTTCCCCGTGGTGTAGGATCGAAAGGATGTCTTGAGGGGGGTGATTAGACTACTTGACCAAATAAAAATCTATCCTTTCCCCAATTTTAGTCTTTGGCAGATTTTAGCTATCTTAGCACAAGTCAAGCAATCTTAACACAATTCAAGCAAGCATGCAAAGAGTCTATGAGCATCGGAAAATAAAGCATGCAACTTGCAAGAATGTAAAGGGAAGTGTTTGGAGAATTCAAACGCAATTGGAGACACGGAAGTTTTTGTCGTGGTTCCGATAGGTGGTGCTATCGTACATCCACGTTGATGGAGACTTCAACCAACGGAGGGTAATGGTTGCGCGAGTCCACGAAGGGCTCCACCCACGAAGGGTCCATGAGGAAGCAACCTTGTATATCCCATCATGGCCATCGCCCATGAAGGACTTGCCTCACTAGCGGTAGATCTTCACGAAGTAGGTGATCTCCTTGCCCTTACAAACTCCTTGGTTCAACTCCACAATCATTGCCGGAGGCTCCCAAGTGACACCTAGCCAATCTAGGAGACACCACTCTCCAAGAAGTAACAAATGGTGTGTTGATGATGAACTCCTTGCTCTTGTGCTTCAAATGATAGTCTCCCCAAAACTCAACTCTCTCTCACAGGATATGGATTTGGTGGAAAGAAGATTTGAGTGGAAAGCAACTTGGGAATGCTAGAGATCAAGATTCATATGGTGGGAATGGAATATCTTGGCCTCAACACATGAGTAGGTGGTTCTTTCTCAGAAAATGTGTATTGGAAGTGTAGGTATGTTCTGATGGCTCTCTCCATGAATGCAGAGTGGGTGGAGGGGTATATATAGCCTCCACACAAAATCTAACCGTTACACACAATTTACCAATCTCGGTGAGACCGAATGGAGAAACTCGGTCAGACCGATTCAGCAAACCTAGCGACCGTTAGGATTTTCGGTGGGACTGAGATGCAACTCGGTAGGACCGATATGGTTAGGGTTAGGGCATAACGTAATCTCGGTGTGACCGATTACACAAACTCAGTGGGACCGATTTTGGTAATAAGCTAACCAAAGAGTTGGTCAAGTAAACTCGGTGGGACCGATCGCTAATTTCGGTGGGACTGAAATGTTACAAAAGAGAAACAGAGAGTTTACATTGCAATCTTGGTGGGACCGATCGCTCATCTCAGTAGGACCGAAACGTTACAAAGGGAAACAGAGAGATTACAACCCCATCTCAGTGTGACCGAGATCCCTATCGGTGAGACCGATTTGCCTAGGGTTTGTGGCAGTGGCTATGACATTTGAAACTCGGTGGCGCCGAATAGAGAGAATCGGTAGGGCCGAGTTTGACTTTTGGTTTAGGTCATATGTGGATGTGGGAAGGTAGTTGAGGGTTTTGGAGCATATCACTAAGCACTTTGAAGCAAGAAAGCCATTAAGCAACACCTCATCCCTCCTTGATAGTATTGGCTTTTCCTATAGACTCAATGTGATCTTGGATCACTAAAATATAAAATGTAGAGTCTTGAGCTTTGAGCTTGAGCCAATCTTTTTGTCCTTAATATTTTGAGGGATCCACATTCCTCATCCATGCCATGCCATTCATTGAGCTTTTCCTGAAATATTAATCTTGGAATAGCATTAGCTCAATGAGCTATATGCTGTTAGGAATTACCAAAACCACCTAGGGATAGTTGCACTTTCAATCTCCCCCTTTTTGGTAATTGATGACAACATATAGATCAAAGCTTCGACAAATGATAATAAGAGTGAAAAACATTGTCGCTTTGAGAAGTATGTGAAAAGCAAGAGCTCCCCCTAAATTTGTGCATAGTTTATGATTTGCTTTGGACTGCAAATGCACATAGAATTAGGCTCATGGGTTACTCTTCCATGTCACATACATCTTGGTGGAGCGCTCAAAATGATAATAATTAAATACATGCACTCATCACCAAGCAAAGTGAATGATCATATAGGGCTAAAATGATAATGTCATCCAACAAGCATTAAAGTAGCATATGATCAAACACATGATCATCCAAGTATCACATAGACAAAAGGTATCTCAAACAAGCAAAGCAAATAAAGTTCAACCACCAAAGCAAGAGAGAATAAAAAGCAACGCTCTCTCTCGAAGCCTATGATCTATACATTTTTCTCCCCCTTTGGCAACAAGTTACCAAAAAGTTCCTAGAAAATGCATAGCACTAAATCGTCTCTCAGGCTTGGTCTTCAGGTGGTGGTGTTCGGATAACTCCAAGAACGAAGGCTTCAGTCAAAGTAGATGGAGCTGATGGAGTAGGTGCTAGAGCTGGTGGCACTGAAGCTGTAGCTGGTGCAGGTGAAGTGGCTCTGGTGTCTGGAACAGGCATTGCAGCAGACCTCTGAGCTCTAGGCACTCTGGCAAATGCATTAGTGGTTGTCTTGCCCTTCCTCTCCTGCATATCATCCTGAAGTTGCTCCACAACAGACTGGATCTCAGTTACCTTCACATCCAAGTCATAGAACTTTTGCTCCATGATCCTCTCCAAGATCTCCTTTGTTTTGAGTCAGGGTGGCTAGTCCCTTCTCAATCCTCAGAGTGGAGGCAATCAAGTAGCCAAGTTGCTCTTGCTTGCTCTTCAGAAGATACTAAGATGCTTCTTCAGTAGTTGGCATCCTAATAGCCTTTTCAGCCTTTGCCTTCTCCTTATTGGCTTGTGCATGCACAGAAGATGGTTCATTTTCATCCATCACCACTTGGTTGTCCTAAAAGTCTGGATAGATAGGCATGTGCTCCTTGTCTAGCAGATATGTGCCAGTGCCCATCTTGGAGTTGATCAGCTCTTGGATCTGTGGGGCATACCCACAACTCCTCTTCTGATCTGCAACTGTCCTCTTGATAGTTTCAACTATAAGGCTCATGACTTTGAACTTCTGTGGGACATCAAAGATATGAAGCAAGTTTATTGCATTGCCTCTGATAATCTTGTGATCACCTGACTTTGGCAAGAGAGTGTGCCTGAGGATCCAGTTGATAGTAGGCAAGACTGACAAAAGGTAATGTACAGATCCAAACTTATGTGTCTCAAGAGCAGCATCAGGGATCTCCTTGTACATGTGTGCCATGGAGTTGTGATCCTTCTTCTTGTTGGCATAGACATCCTAGTCATCTTCACTCTCTTTTGGAGCATTGATCAACTTCGCCCATTCAGCAACCGTGGACTGGTACCCAGTACCTTCAGACATCCAGACAATCCTTCCATCTGGGTAGAAGTGAGCTGTGGAGTAGAACTGCATGATAAGCTCATCATTCCATTTTGTGAGCTTCTGAGCCACAAACTCATCGACTCCACACGCCTTGAAACTGTCATACACACCTGGATAATGTTCATCATTCTCCCTGATGTACTCCCAGTCGACCCATCTCATGTCACACACTATGGGCTTCTTGTCAAGCAAGACTGTCTCATAGAAGTCCTGTTGTTCCTTTGTATGGAACCTGTAGTCCACATCAGTCCTTCTCCTGGTGGCATATGGATTGGACTCTCTCCATAGCCTTAGACCTGAGTCCTTCCTTATCTTCATGTTCTCAGCTACTGGATGAGCATCATTGTGATCTAGAATTTTTGGCTTCAGCTCCCTCAATACATGTGACTCATCATCTTCTTCTTCCATTTCAGCTTCAGGCACTAGGGCCTTGTTCTTCTCCTCGGTAGGGATGTTCCTAGTGCTCCTCTTTGGTTTTGGCTTTGGAGCTGGAGTTGTAGCCTTTGGAGCAGTCTTAGGCTTAGATGGAACATCCCCTGCCCTAATGGCATTGCCCATAAGCTTCTGAGCTTTGGGTGTTGGTGCAGCATCTTCTTCCTCTTCTTCTTCTTCTTCTTCAGAATCTCTCATGATTGAGGATCTCCCAAGCACTCTGGCAGTGGTCTTCTTGACCCTCTCTTTCCTCTTCTTCTCTGCCACAACCTGCTCTTTGGGTGCAAATCCCAAAGTCTCTTGAGTAGATGCTCTGGCCTTAGACATTGGAATTCTCTTGGCAGGAACCTTTTGCTTCATGCCTGGCTTGGTGGCAGCAGCTGTGCCATATTCCTTCTTCAGGACTTTTCTCTTTGAGGTGGTTTCTTCTTCCTCAGCCACATAGTCCTCATCCTCTGACTCTGAAGTTCTTTTCTTGCTGGCCCTGGTGGCATCTTTGGGTAAGTTGCTTGGGGTGCTCCTGTTGCCATCATCTGAGCTGCTAGAGGGACTAGTGCCCTCACTCAAGTGAACCTGCTCCTCTGACTTGTTCTGGCTGTCACTCTGATCAGACATATTGCAAACACTGACAGCAGACCCTGTGAATAGATATAGATGAGATAGAGTGGATAAGCATCACAAAATGCAGAGGTTTTTGCAAAAGAATGAGTCAAAAACTTAGTTTTAGTTTTCCACAGAAAGCATTTCGGATCAACCGATCTGTAAACTCGGGGATACCGAACCAACTGTTGGAACCTAAACTAGTGAACTCGGTCAGACCGAGTCACAGTTTGGTGGCACCAAGACTGCTAGGGTTTCACAAAGTCCTGAACTCGGTCACACCGATTTGCAATTCTTGGTTAGACCGAGAATCACATGTGCAATGGCCTGAGCCGAATCGGTGGTACCGAGTTCCACAACTCGGTGGGTCCGAGATGGTTTCGGCGGAAACCTAACCCTAAATTTTCAATTCACGACTAAACTACAGAGTGTTTTGACTGGCTAAGAATGATCTCAATCGTGGCAACATACATGGGAACACAATGTGCTAGGAATCAGATAGGGATAGCACAGTGATCGAGTTCATAACCTATTTTGGCGATGAACTCGCTACAGCGGCAACGACGGGGATGATTCCCATTGACGGCGGTGGAGACCAGCGACAGGAGGCGGCTGGCGACGAGGAGGACGATCCGGAGACCCTGGAGGCAGAGCGGGCTAAGCGCGGGTCGAGGAGGTTCGGAATTTTTTCCAAAATTTGACCCGTGGATATATATAGCCCGACCCTGTCAGTGTGACCGAGTGGAACAACTCGGTGGCACCGAGATTCATAACTGCAAGCAGTTACTGAAACTCGGCGTGACCGAAAAGTTCAAATCGGTTGCACCGAGGTTGAAAACCTAGATCGACTTAGTGATCTCGGTATGACCGAAATGGGTGAATCGGTCAGACCGAAACGCACAAAGAAGTTTTGGAAGTTTAAGTCTATGACGAATCGGGGACTCCGAGTGCTCCTCGCACAGAGTGGTTCGAATCTGACTTGATCAAATTTTGTGATGCAGCATGAATAGAGTTTGAGACGAGAAAAGCATAGATAGCTAGAGAAGGTTCTTAGGCATTCTTGTCCATCCACTTGGCCAAAAGAGAACGAAACCAATCAATCAAAACAACAAGTGGATGTCCTCGAATAAGTAAATTATGCAACCAACATGCTCACACAATAAAATGGCAAATCAAATATGTGGCAAAGCATGCACAAACAATTCTAGCATCTATCAAGCAATTGGCGATGACTAGGTCATCTATATATGAGTATATTGACTTAGGAGGCAAATGAGAACATTTGATCATAGGTCTACTCATCGTTTAAGCACAAGTGGGGTTACCACTTTTACATAAAGCGTTGTTGTGTTCACACCATTAGAGTTGCTTTAACTCAATTGTTAGAGTAAAGCTCCCCCTGGATGTGAGATCCCCCCTAAGAGTGCTGAACTAACATTGGGTTTTGTCGATGATGACTTCATGTAGGTGTTGAAGATGTGGATGCTCTATGTTGATGTAGATCATTTGGAGCTATCCTTTGGAGTGAGTTGCACTTTCAATACCTAAACGGGTTAGTCCCACAAGGAACAAACAAGGGTATCCATATACATAGAGTGATGCACACACAAGATGATGTCTATGAAAGCTTTAGGTTACCTTGTCCCTTGTCTTACCAACATGAGGGTTTGTGACTCCTTGAACTAGTGCAAGATGTGGAAGTTGATTGCACTTGTTCTTGCCAAAATGACAAGAGTGAAGTATATTGGCGGAGTCACCCTCAAGAACTCTCTAGTTCTTCTTCTTCGGGATCCACACCATCTTGATGGGAATCCTCGAAGTTGTAGTTGCACTTGATGAAGTGGAACTTGATGTAGTCTTGGGAACCCACTTGACCAAGGCCTTAGGAGCTTCTTCAAATGCATCAATTTTCTCTTGAAGCTTGTCCTTGCCTTTTTGCTTGTGGTCTTGTGGTGGAAGATCATCTTGAGCTTGTGTCTCTTTGGATGAAGTAGGATCATACTTCTCTTGTTGAGGAACAAACTTCGTCTTGGGGTATTGATCTTCTTCCCACTCAAATCCATTGGCATTGAACTTTCGTTGAAAACCAATACCTTGATTCTTCCAGTGCCTTCCTTGCTTGCGTACAATTTCCTCGAATTGCTTACTCCCGGCAAGGCTCTTGTAAACACCTTTCTCTATAATTCCCTTCAATAAGCTATTTTCTTGCTCAAGTGTAACTTGGCTAAGAGAATCATTAGTGGAATCAAGAGAACTACTTGAAGCAACAACATTGGATTTAGCATGATTATTGTTACTACTAGAGGAAGAATCTTTCTTGTTCTTGTTACTAGACTTGACTTGAGGCATGTATGTGGATAAGAGTAAACGCTTGGCAATGTAAGAAGAACTTTTCTTGCGAAGATCATCATTGATTGCCTTTAAGAACTCATGCTCTTGCTCAAGGTTGAGCTTTTTAAAACGTAATTTCTCATGAGTCCTTAAAAGTTCTCGATGATCTCCTAAGATAGTTTCATGAGCTAACTTAAGAGTGTTTAGTTCTTTAGTTAGAGACTCAATCTTCTCCTTATCATTGTCATTCATTTCATCATAGTATTCATCACTATAGTTGTCAACAAGTAACTCATCATCACCTAACAAGTCATCTTCATCACTATTGAAATCAACATACTCAGGCTGTGATACCTTTGGACCTTTGGCCATGAAGCATCTTCCAATTCCTTCATTTGGTGAATCAAATATGTCGTAGGAGTTGGTTGGCACAAGTGCTAGTCCGGCAACACCTTCATCTTGAGTATATTCAGAGTCGGAGTGATAGCTTCTCTCGGAGTCATTGTTGGAGTCGGAGCCGGATACCCATTCACCAACATGAGCTTGATGTCTTCATTTTGTGTAGCTCCTTGATGACTTGTCCTTCCTTTCCGAATCCTTGCTTCTCTGAGGATGTCTTCGTTCATATCGATCATCCCTACTCCTTCTCTCCCTTGATGGTGATTCTTCTCTTCTACTTCTTCTTTTGGGAGAATCTTCTCTTCTCTTGTGGGGAGCCGTACACTCATTGGAGTAGTGTCCGGGTCTTCCACAATTGTAGCAGTTTCGCTCTCGACTAGAAGATCTTTTGTCATTGTAGGACCTTGACTTGGAACTTCTTTCCTTGCTTCTACTCTTGTAGAACTTGTTGAAGTTCTTCACCATTAGGCTCAATTCTTCATTGAAGGTTTGTTTCTCACTTGATGATGTGGGAGCTTCACAAGAGGCTTTGTAAGCACCACTTGACTTGTTATGGAGCTCCTCCTTATCCTTGATTGACATCTCATGAGCAACAATTCTTCCAATGACTTTCGTTGGCTTGAGATCTTTGTAATTTGGCATCATTTGGATCAATGTGCATACGGTATCGTATTTTCCATCCAAGGCTCTTAGGATCTCTTGATGATGAATTTGTCGGTCATCTCTTCACTTCCTAAGCCGGTAATCTCATTTGTGATAAGAGCAAGCCTAGAGTACATTTCAGCGACACCTTCACCATCCTTCATTTTGAATTTGTCAAGTTGACTTTGAAGCACATCCAACTTGGATTCCTTGACGGAGTCGGTACCTTCATGCATGTCAATCAAATTATCCCAAATTTCCTTTGCATTCTCAAGACGGCTGATTTTGTTGAATTCTTTGGGGCACAATCCATTGAAGAGGATATCACAAGCTTGAGCATTGTACTGTAGCATCTTCAACTCGTCCGCGGTAGCTTCACGATTTGGTTCTCTCCCATAAAAGAATTCACCTTGCAAGCCAACACACACAATAGTCCAAATGGCGGGGTTATGTCGAAGAATATGCATTTTCATCTTATGCTTCCAACTAGCAAAATTAGTACCATCAAAGTAAGGACTCTATGGTGATAATTTCCCTCGCTAGACGCCATACTCTCCTAGGTTGTGAAACCAAGGCTATGACCACCAAAAGCTATGGAAATCAAAGCAAATGGAGACCAAAGCTCTGATACCGCATGTAGGATCGAAAGTATGTCTAGAGGGGGGTGATTAGACTACTTGACCAAATAAAAATCTATCCTTTTCCCAATTTTAGTCTTTGGCAGATTTTAGCTATCTTAGCACAAGTCAAGCAATCTTAACACAATTCAAGCAAGCATGGAAAGAGTCTATGAGCAGCGGAAAATAAAGCATGCAACTTGCAAGAATGTAAAGGGAAGGGTTTGGGGAATTCAAACACAATTGGAGACACGGATGTTTTTGTCGTGGTTCCGATAGGTGGTGCTATCGTACATCCACGTTGATGGAGACTTCAACCCACGGAGGGTAACGGTTGCGCGAGTCCACGGAGGGCTCCACCCACGAAGGGTCCACGAAGAAGCAACCTTGTCTATCCCATCATGGCCATCGCCCACGAAGGACTTGCCTCACTAGCGGTAGATCTTCACGAAGTAGGCGATCTCCTTGCCCTTACAAACTCCTTGGTTCAACTCCACAATCTTTGTCGGAGGCTCCCAAGTGACACCTAGCCAATCTAGGAGACACCACTCTCCAAGAAGTAACAAATGGTGTGTTGATGATGAACTCCTTGCTCTTGTGCTACAAATGATAGTCTCCCCAACACTCAAATCTCTCTCTCACAGGATATGGATTTGGTGGAAAGAAGATTTGAGTGGAAAGCAACTTGGGAAGGCTAGAGATCAAGATTCATATGGTGGGAATGGAATATCTTGGCCTCAACACATGAGTAGGTGGCTCTTTCTCAGAAAATGTGTATTGGAAGTGTAGGTATGTTCTGATGGCTCTCTCCATGAATGAAGAGTGTGTGGAGGGGTATATATAGCCTCCACACAAAATCTAACCGTTACACACAATTAACCAATCTTAGTGAGACCGAATGGAGAAACTCGGTCAGACTGATTCAGCAAACCTAGTGTCCGTTAGGATTTTTGGTGGGACTAAGATGCAACTCGGTAGGACCGATATGGTTAGGGTTAGGGCATAACTGATCTCGGTGTGACCGATTACACAAACTCGGTGGGACCGATTTTGGTAATAAGCTAACCAGAGAGTTGGTCAGGTAAACTCGGTGGGACCGATCGCTCATTTCGGTGGGACCGAAATGTTATGGAAGAGAAACAGAGAGTTTACATTGCAATCTCGGTGGGACCGATCGCTCATCTCGGTAGGACCGAAATGTTATGAAGGGAAACAGAGAGATTACAACCCCATCTCGGTGTGACCGAGATCCCTATCGGTGAGACCTATTTGCCTAGGGTTTGTGGCAGTGGCTATGACATTTGAAACTCGGTGGCGCCGGATAGAGAGAATCGGTAGGGCCGAGTTTGACTTTTGGTTTAGGTCATATGTGGATGTGGGAAGGTAGTTGAGGGTTCTAGAGCATATCACTAAGCGCTTTGAAGCAAGCAAGTCATTAAGCAACACCTCATCCCTCCTTGATAGTATTGGCCTATAGACTCAATGTGATCTTGGATCACTAAAATATAAAATGTAGAGTCTTGAGCTTTGAGCTTGAGCCAATCTTTTTGTCCTTAATATTTTGAGGGGTCCACATTCCTCATCCATGCCATGCCATTCATTGAGATTTTCCTGAAATATTAATCTTGGAATAGCATTAGCTCAATGAGCTATATGTTGTTAGGAATTACCAAAACCACCTAGGGATAGTTGCACTTTCACGTGGACTACCTTCGGCTTCACACTAAAGGTCTTGAGCCATAAGCCGAAGTGTGGGGGGATTCGAAGGAAGGCCTCGCATGTAATGATAAATGCCGAGACATGGAGGATAGAGTCTAAGGCAAGATCGTGAGAATCTAGTCCGTAACAAAACATTAGCCCTCGAACAAAGGGGTGAATCGCAAACCCTAACCCCCGGAGGAAGTGGGAGACGAATACCACCCTCTCGCCAGATCTGGGGGTGGGAATAACTTATCCTTGAGCAGGAAGCCGGTGGTGGATCTCTGCGGTCAGATATCTGGCTGCCCGAAGCTTTGTGATATCCTCCTCTATAATGGTGGAAGCCACCCATCACCCTTGGGAGATGGATCCAGACATGATGGGAAGGCTGAAAGCAATGGAGTCGAACCTTGGGTGCTGGAACTCGGGGTTGGGGAGGCTTAGGAGAGGTTTGGCAAAAAAATACGGCCCTTGGTTCCTTTATAAACACCTCCGGTATTGAACATCTCCTTCTAAGCCTAAGAACCTGCCTATTCCTAAGGAATCTTTCTCACAGGACGGTTGGGTTACCCATGCTCGTATTGATGAAAATCCTGTAATAAGGGGACACGATCTCTGCTTTGACAAGACGTGCCAATGACACATTACTAAAGTTGTCAGCAGATTTGACAAGACGTGGGGGCGAAAAACGGTTCGAAATTATGAACGGACAGGCGTGACGTCACATTACTAAAGTTGTCAGCAGATTGGACTCGTGTGTTATTATATTCTCTCTACGGTTGTGTGCGGTGTGTGTTACAGGTCCGGACATGATCAATTCGTCTGGAGACTATTCAGGAGTTCAGAAGGAGGACCCCGCCTTGCAATGCCGAAGACAGCACTATGCGCTGGTGTGTGTTACAGGTCCAGATTGAAGCCAGGTTGAGGGGCTACTGAGGGAGTCCTGGACTAAGGGGTACTCGGTGATAACCCACAACTATAGGGGATCGCAACAACTTTCGAGGGTAGAATATTCAACCCAAATTTATTGATTCGACACAAGGGGAGGCAAAGAATATTCTCAAGTATTAGCAGCCGAGTTGTCAATTCAACCACACCTGGAAACTTAGTATCTGCAGCAAAGTGTTTAGTAGCAAAGTAATATGATAGTGATGGTAGCGGCAACAAAAGTAAAGACAGCAAAAGTAATGTTTTTGGTATTTTGTAGTGATTGTAACAGTAGCAGCGGGAAAGTAAATAAGCGAGAACCAGTACATGGAAAACTCGTAGGAACCGGATCAGTGATGGATAATTATGCTGGATGCGGTTCATCATGTAACAGTCATAACATAGGGTGACACAGAACTAGCTCCAATTCATCAATGTAATGTAGGCATGTATTCCATATATAGTCATACGTGCTTATGGAAAAGAACTTGCATGACATCTTTTGTCCTACCCTCCCGTGGCAGCGGGGTCCTATTGGAAACTAAGGGATATTAAGTCCTCCTTTTAATAGAGAACCGGAACAAAGCATTAGCACATAGTGAATACATGAACTCCTCAAACTATGGTCATCACCGGGAGTGGTCCAGATTATTGTCACTTCGGGGTTGCCGGATCATAACACATAGTAGGTGACTATAGACTTGCAAGATAGGATCAAGAACTCACATATATTCATGAAAACATAATAGATTCAGATCTTAAATCATGGCACTCGATCCCTACTGACAAGCATTAAGCATAGCAAAGTCATAGCAACATCAATCTCAGAACATAATGGATACTAGGGATCAAACCCTAACAAAACTAACTCAATTACATGATAAATCTCATCCAACCCATCACCGTCCAGCAAGCCTAGGATGGAATTACTCACGCACGGCGGCGAGCATCATGAAATTGGTGATGGAGGATGGTTGATGATGACGACAGTGATGAATCCCCCTCTCCGGAGCCCCGAACGGACTGAAGATCAGCCCTCCCGAGAGGTTTTAGGGCTTGGCGGTGGCTCCGTATCGTAAAATGCGATGATTTCTTCTCCCAGATTTTTTTCTCTCCGAAAGCAAATATATAGAGTTGGAGTTGGCGTCGGAGGGCATCCAGGGGGCCCACGAGGTAGGGGCCGCGCCCTAAGGGGGGCGTGCCCCCCACCCTCGTGAACAGGGTGTGGGCCCCCTGGTCTTCATCTTTGGCGAGGATTTTATTTTTATTTTTTATAAGATGTTTCGTGGTGTTTCAGGTCATTCCGAGAATATTTGTTTTCTGCACATAAAACAACACCATGGCAATACTACTGAAAGCAGCGTCAGTCCGGGTTAGTTCCATTCAAACCATACAAGTTATAGTCCAAAACAAGGGCAAAAATGTTTGGCAAAGTAGATACGACGGAGATGTATCAACTCCCCCAAGCTTAAACCCTTTCTTGTCCTTAAGCAATTCAGTTGACAAACTGAAAGAAAGAAAGAAAAACTTTTACAAACTCTGTTTGCTCTTGTTGTTGTAACTATGTCAAGCCAGCATTCAAGTTTTCAGCATAGATCATAACTAACCAGATTTGCAATAATTCTCAGGTCTCATAATTACTCATATCAATAGCATAATCAACTAGCAAGTCATAATAATTAATCTCGAAGGACAACACTTTCTCAAAACAATCATAATATGATATATCAAGATGGTATCTCACTAGCCCTTTCTGAGACCGCAAAACATAAATGCAGAGCACCTTTAAAGATCAAGGACTGACTAGACATTGTAATTCATGGTAAAAGAGATCCAATCATAGTCATACCTAATATAAATTAACAATGATGAATGCAAATGACGGCTGTGCTCTCCAGCTAGTGCTTTTTAATAAGAGGGTGATGACTCAACATAAAAGTAAATGGATATGCCCTTCGCAAAGGGAAGCAGGGATTTGTAGAGGTGCCAGAGCTCAGTTTTGCAATAGAGATAAATTGTATTTTGAGCGGTATACTTTCATTGTCAACGTAACAACTAAGAGATGGCGATATATTCCATGCTAAACACATTATAGGCGGTTCCCAAACAGAGTGGTAAAGTTTATACTCCCCCTCCACCAACAAGAATCAATCCATGGCTTGCTCGAAACAACGAGTGCCTCCAACATACATCAGGTCCTAGGGGGAGTTTTGTTTGCAATTAATTTTGATTTAGTTTGCATAAAGCATGGGACTGGGCATCCCGGTGACCAGACATTTTCTCGTGAGTAAGGAGCGGAGTCCATGCCTCTTGAGAATAACCCGCCTAACACGGAAGATAAGGACAGCCTTGGTTGATATATGAGCTATTCGAGCATACAAAACAGAATGTTTATTTGAAGGTTTAGAGTTTGGCACATACAAATTTACTTGGAACGGCAGGTAGATACCGCATATAGGAAGGTATGGTGGACTCATCTGGAATAACTTTGGGGTTTAAGGGATTGGATGCACACGCAGTATTCCCGCTTAGTACAAGTGAAGGCTAGCAAAAGACTGGGAAGCGACCAACTAGAGAGCGACAACAACCATGTACATGCATTAAAATTAATAAACATTGGATGCAAGCATGAGTAGGATATAATCCACCATGAACATAAATATCGCTAAGGCTATGTTGATTTTGTTTCAACTACATGCGTGAACATGTGCCAAGTCAAGTCACTTAAATCATTCAAAGGAGGATACCACCCCATCATACCACATCATAACCATCTCAATAGCATGTTGGCACACAACGTAAATCATTATAACTCATAGCTAATCAAGCATGGTACAAGCAACTATGATCTCTAATTGCCATTGCAAACATGTTTATTCATAATAAGCTGAATCAAGAACGAGGGAATCATCATATTTACAAAAACAAAAGAGGTCAAGTTCATACCAGCTTTTCTCATTTCAGTCAGCCCATCGTATATCGTCATAATTTCCTTTCACTTGCACGACCGAACGGTGTGAATAATAATAAGGGTGCACGTGCATTGGACTAAGCTGGAATCTGCGAGCATTCAATAAATAGGAGAAGACAAGGCAATATGGGCTCTTGGTTAAATCAACAATAATGCATATAAGAGCCACTTCAACAATTTAATCATGGTATTCTCCTACTGACCCCCAAAGAAAAGAAAAGAAATAAAACTATTTACACAGGAAAGCTCCCAACAAGCAAAAGAAGAACGGGAAATATTTTTGGGTTTTCTTTTTAATTATTACTACTACAACAGAAAAATAAACTACTACTAATTTTTTTGTTTTTCTTAAGGTTTAACAAACACACAAGAAGAAAGCAGGAAAAAGAAAATAAACTAGCATGGATATTACAGTGAAAAAGTATGAGCACCGACATCTAGCAATGAGTGTGTGTGAACATAAATGTAATGTCGGTGAGAAATACATACTCCCGCAAGCTTAGGCTTTTGGCCTAAGTTGGTCTATTGCCAGGGATAGCCTGGCGGATACCCATAGGTGTAGCTGGGGTTGTACTGTGACGAGGAATAGTTGGGATCATACTGATGTGCAGCGGTTATCGCCTGCTGAGCTGCAGCATGGAGTCGAGTTGCCTCCTCTCTCCTCTCGTACTCTTCTGCCTCCTCTCTGGTAATAACGTATCTTCTTTTTGTTTGTGAATCAAAGAAGGCAGGAGCAGGGAGAGTAATACGGAAAACACGTTGTTTATCAAAAATTAAACGATATAAGGGAGGTGATTCAGGCCTCTCGACAAACTGGTGCGAAGCCATAGAGTTATAATCTAAACATGCAGGAGGCAACTCCGTATCACCCTCACGAATGTCTATCTCAAGAAAATGAGCTAAGCGGGTTGCATAAATTCCTCCAAAGAAATCTCCATTATGTCTGTTATGATGCAACCTACGAGCTACAATGGCTCCCATATGATAAGATTGGTCTCCTAACACAGCACTCCTAAGAATGCTAAGATCAAGGACACACATGTGACATGCTTCATCCTTAGCATTTATGCATCTACCGATGAAGAGAGCAAAATAATGTATAGCAGGAAAGTGAATGCTCCCTATGGTAGCCTGCGTTATATCTCTAGATTGCCCCACAGTTATACTAGCAAGAAAGTTTCTAACTTCAGATTTAGGGGGGTCCCTAACACTACCCCATGATGGAAGTTTGCAAGCAGAAGTGAAATCCTCTAAGTCCATGGTATAAGATTTGTCATAGAGATCAAACATGACTGAAGGAGAATTATGCGAAGATGAATACTCAAACCTCCTCACAAATAAACTTGTGAAATCATGATACTGGGGGCATTTGTTAGCCTCAAAATCCTCAAGACCGGCATTGCGCAAATATCCTTTGAATTCTTCTTTAATTCCCGCACGGTCCATAAAATTTTCTGACGGCCATTCGCAAGGCCGTATTGGAGCGTCTCTTGGTGGATCCTCGTCAGCATCGCGCATAGCAATCCTGGGTCCTTGCTTCTTAGAAGAACCACCTTGGAACATCTTCCTAAGCATATTGTTTTTCTCTGAAAAATTCTGAAATTTTTAGTAACTTCAAACAAAAGTGAACCAACTTTAATAAAAATGATAGCAACTACTCCTACAAGTACCTAGAGCCTATATCAAGCATTAGAACTACTTGGAACCATATAAATTTGACATGCAAGCTCAAGAACATGGTCACCTATGAAGCACAAATTTGCAAAGAATAAAGCACTAGAACAAAAACTAATTGGACCAATGGAGGAGTCACATAACAAGGAACAATCTCCCCAAGCAGTTTTGCGAGAGGTGCTTTGAGCAAGGAGATCGAAACTCACAGCAAAAGTGGCTGGAACTCGTGCTTGAGTTGGTTTTTCCGGTTTGTGTGAGACAGAGGAAGAAGATGGGTGCTGGGATATGTGGAGGAGGGCCACCGTGGGCCCACGAGGCAGGGGGCGTGCCCTAGGGGGGGCGCCCACCACCCTCGTGGCCAGGTGGCAGCTCCTCCCACGGTAATTTTTGCACAGTAAATCCTCAAATATTCCCGAAAAAAGCATATTAAATTGGCATGTCATTCTGAGGACTTTTATTTTCGGGATATTTTTATGTTGCACGGATAAGCCAGGAAACAGACTGAAAAATACTATTTTTACTTTATTTCTACTAATTGACAGAAAATAAAGAGAAGGTACAGAAGGTGGTGCTTCTAGTTTCATCCATCTCATGCTCATCAAAAAGAATCCACTGACAAGGTTGATCAAGTCTTGTTAACAAACTCATTCCGATAATCATGAAACCGGAGAAATTTCGAATAACACTAAGTTACCTCAACGGGGATATGCACATCCCCAATAATAAGTATATCATATTTCTTCTTCACAGTAGGAATAGGAAATTCGAAACCTCCAATTATAATCGATGAAATTTTTCCAATGGAGTTGATACTATGAACATGAGGTTGTTTCCTCGGGAAGTGTACCGTATGCTCATTACCATTAACATGAAAAGTGACATTGCCTTTGCTGCAATCAATAACAGCCCCTGCAGTATTAAGAAAAGGTCTTCCAAGAATAATAGACACACTATCATCCTCGGGAATATCAAGTATAACAAAGTCCGTTAAAATAGTAACGTTTGCAACCACAACAGGCACATCCTCGCAAATACCGACAGGTATAGCAGTTGATTTATCAGCCATTTGCAAAGATATTTCGGTAGGTGTCAGCTTATTCAAGTCAAGTCTACGATATAAAGAGAGAGGCATAACACTAACACCGGCTCCAAGATCACATAAAGCAGTTTTAATATAATTTCTTTTAATGGAGCAAGGTATAGTAGGTACTCCGGGATCTCCAAGTTTCTTTGGTATTCCACCATCAAAAGTATAATTAGCAAGCATGGTGGAAATTTCAGCTTCCGGTATCTTTCGTTTATTAGTAATGATATCCTTCATATATTTAGCATAAGGATTTGTTTTAAGCACATCAGTTAAACGCATACGCAAAAAGATAGGCCTAATCATTTCAGCAAAGCGCTCAAAATCCGCATCATCCTTTTTCTTGGATGGTTTTGGAGGAAAAGGCATGGGTTTCCGAACCCAAGGTTCCCTTTCTTTATCATGTTTCCTAGCAACAAAGTCTCTTTTATCATAACATTGATTCTTTGATTGTGGGTTATCAAGATCAACAGCAGGTTCAACTTCTACATCATTCTCATTACTAGGTTGAGCATCATCATGAACATCATCATTAATATTTTCATTAGGTTCATGTTCATTACCAGATTGTGTTTCAGCATCAGACATAGAGATATCATTTGGATTATCAGGTGGTTCAGCAATAGGTTCACTAGTAGTTTGCACAGTTCCATCATTTTTCTTTTTCTTCTTTTTAGAAGAACTAGGAACATCAATATTATTTCTTTGAGAATCTTGCTCGATTCTCTTAGGGTGGCCTTCAGAATACAAAGGTTCCTGAGTCATTCTACCAGTTCTAGTAGCCACTCTAACAGCATAATCATTTTTCTTACTATTCATTTCATCAAGCACTTCTTTTTGAGCCATAAGTATTTGTTCTACTTGAGTGGTAACCATAGAAGCATGTTTGCTAACAAGTTTAAGTTCACCTTTAATATTAGCCATATAATCACCCAAGCGTCTAATCATATAAGCATTTTCTTTTAATTGTCTACCAAAATAAGCATTGAAATCGTCTTGCTTAAACATAAAGTTATCAAACTCATCCAAGCACTGACTAGCAATTTTAGTAGGAGGGACTTCAGCTTTATCATATCTATAGAGAGAATATACCTTTACTACCTATGTCGGGATATCGGGATCAGGAGGTTCTTCAGTAAATATAGAATTGAGATCATAGGTTTCTTCAATAGGCGGTATATTAAGACCATGTATTTCTTCAATAGGAGGTAAATTCTTAACATCTTCAGCTTTAATACCTTTTTCTTTCATAGATTTCTTTGCCTCTTGCATATCTTCGGGACTAAGGAATAGAACACCTCTTATCTTTGGAGTTGGTTTAGGAATAGACTCAGTAATTGGAGCAGGAGCTGGCTCACGAGGTGCCCAATTATTTTCATTTGTCAACATATTATTCAATAGAATTTCAGCTTCATCCGGTGTTCTTTCCCTGAAAAGAGAACCAGCACAACTATCCAGGTAATCTTTGGAAGCATTGGTTAGTCCATTATAAAAGATATCAAGTATTTCAGGTTTCTTAAGAGGATGATCAGGCAAAGCATTAAGTAACTTGAGAAGCCTCCCCCAAGCTTGTGGGAGACTCTCTTCTTTAATTTGCACAAAGTTGTATATTTCCCTCAAAGTAACTTGTTTCTTATGAGCAGGGAAATATTTAGCAGAGAAGTAATAAATCATATCCTGGGGACTACGCACACAACCAGGATCAAGAGAATTAAACCATATCTTAGCATCACCCTTTAATGAGAACGGAAATATTTTGAGTATATAAAAGTAACGCGATCTCTCATCATTAGTAAACAGGGAAGCTATATCATTTAACTTAGTAAGATGTGCCACAACAGTTTCAGATTCATAGCCATAAAACAGATCAGATTCAACCAAAGTAATTATATCAGGATTAACAGAGAATTCATAATCCTTATCAGGAACACAGATAGGTGAAGTTGCAAAAGTAGGCCAGGTTTCATTTTATCTCTAAGTGATTCTTTTTTCCATTTAACTAATAACCTCTTAACCTCATATCTATCTTTGCAAATTAAAATAGCGACAGAAGATTCCATATCAAAAAGATAGCCCTCGGGAATAACAGGCATATTTTCATCATCACTATCATCATCGTATTCAAATTCAATAATTTCTTTTTCTCTAGCCCTAGCAATTTGTTCATCAAGAAATTCACCAAGAGGCACAGTAGTATCGGGCATAGAAGTAGTTTCATCATAAGTATCATGCATAGCAGAAGTGGCATTATCAATAACATGCGACATATCAGAAGAATAACAGAAGCAGGTGTAGGTGTCGCAAACTTACTCATAACAGAAGGTGAATCAAGTGCAGAGCTAGATGGCAGTTCCTTACCTCCCCTCGTAGTTGAGGGATAGATCTTGGTTTTTGGATCTCTCAAGTTCTTCATAGTGTCTAGCAGATATAAATCCCAAGTGACTCAAAGAATAGAGCTATGCTCTCTGGCAACGACGCCAGAAATTTGTCTTGATAACCCACAAGTATAGGGGATCGCAACAGCTTTCGAGGGTAGAGTATTCAACCCAAATGTATTGATTCGACACAAGGGGAGCCAAAGAATGTTCTCAAGTATTAGCATCTGAGTTGTCAATTCAACCACACCTGGAAACTTAGTATCTACAGCAAAGTGTTTAGTAGCAAAGTAATATGATAGTGGTGGTAGCGGCAACAAAAGTAAAGACAGCAAAAGTAATGTTTTTGGTATTTTGTAGTGATTGTAACAGTAGCAGCAGGAAAGTAAATAAGCGAGAACCAGTATATGGAAAACTCGTAGGCACCAGATCAGTGATGGATAATTATGCCGAATTTGGTTCATCATGTAACAGTCATAACATAGGGTGACACAGAACTAGCTCCAATTCATCAATGTAATGTAGGCATGTATTCCGTATATAGTCATACGTGCTTATGGAAAAGAACTTGCATGACATCTTTTGTCCTACCCTCCCGTGGCAGCGGGGTCCTATTGGAAACTAAGGGATATTAAGGCCTCCTTTTAATAGAGAACCGGAACAAAGCATTAGCACATAGTGAATACATGAACTCCTCAAACTATGGTCATCACCGGGAGTGGTCCCGATTATTGTCACTTCGGGGTTGCCGGATCATAACACATAGTAGGTGACTATAGACTTGCAAGATAGGATCAAGAACTCACATATATTCATGAAAACATAATAGGTTCAGATCTGAAATCATGGCACTCGGGCCCTAGTGACAAGCATTAAGCATAGCAAGGTCATAGCAACATCAATCTCAGAACTTAATGGATACTAGGGATCAAACCCTAACAAAACTAACTCGATTACATGATAAATCTCATCCAACCCATCACCGTCCAGCAAGCCTACGATGGAATTACTCACGCACTTCGGTGAGCATCATGAAATTGGTGATGGAGGATGGTTGATGATGACGACGGCGACGAATCCCCCTCTTCGGAGCCCCGAACGGACTCCAGATCAGCCCTCCCGGGAGGTTTTAGGGCTTGGCGGCGGCTCCGTATCGTAAAACGCGATGATTTCTTCTCCTTGATTTTTTTCTCTCCGAAAGCAAATATACAGAGTTGGAGTTGGCGTCGGAGGGCATCCAGGGGGGCACGAGGTAGGGGGGCGCACCGTAGGGGGGGGGCGCACCCCCACCCTCATGAACATGGTGTGGGGCCCCTGGTCTTCATCTTTGGCGAGGATTTTTTATTGTATTTTCTAAGATGTTCCGTGGAGTTTCAGGTCATTCCAAGAATATTTGTTTTCTGCATATAAAACAACACCATGGCAATTCTGCTGAAAACAGCGTCAGTCCGGGTTAGTTCCATTCAAATCATACAAGTTAGAGTCCAAAACAAGGGCAAAAGTGTTTGGAAAAGTAGATACGACGGAGACGTATCACTCGGCCGTCCGGCTTATTATCTATGGGCCAGACTGATGGGCTGTGAAGATATGAAGACCGAAGACTGTACCCGTGTCCGGATAAGACTCTCCTTGGCGTGGAAGGCAAGCTTGGCTAACAAATATGAAGATTCCATCATATGTAGCTGACTCTATGTAACCCTACATCCCCCCTTGTCTATATAAACCGGAGGGTGTAGTCCAGAAAGGGGATACTCAATACCGTAGTCATACATGCTAGACTTCTAGGGTTTAGCCATTACAATCTCGTGGTAGATCAACTCTTGTAATACTCATATTCATCAAGATCAATCAAGCAGGAAGTAGGGTATTACCTCCATAGAGAGGGCCTGAACCTGGGTAAACATCGTGTCCCCTGTCTCCTATTACCATCAACCTTAGACGCACAGTTTGGGACAACCTACACGAGATCCGCCGGTTTTGACACCGACAGTGTAGCGACCCGACTTGGTAAGAGTCGAAGTCTCTGTGCTTACCGTGCTAGTCCCTGGATCGACTTGCTAGCGCACACAGTACTCAATGAAATAATAGAAATAACACACATCTCTTTATTACATCGATAGTCCAGGAGTATTACATTTATTGCAAGATAGGGCATAAAGCCAACAAGCAAATACTGCGGAAGCAAAGAAGTAAATGGGTCCAACTCCATGAGCAAGGTTGAGTGTAGAACATCGACCTATCGCACCTTAATCCTCGTCTGATATATTTGCAACGTGATAAGTTGAAGCCAAATGGGTCAGTACATTGAATGTACTAGCAAGTCACATCATAGTGCAATGAACCTACTTTTACATGCAGTTTGGCTGGTGGAAAGCTCTAAGTTTAGTTTTTTGCATAAAGCTAATTTTTCCCTATTAGAAAAGATTGTTATTCTACTACTACACATTTGCATAGGATGAGTTGGCAAATCCAACTCCATCCGTCCCCAAGTTTCATTTAAAACCCAACTGTTTAACTAAAGGTGAGGAGATCTCCCAACATTTCCCACTACTAGATGCTCAAGTTGTCCGTAACCGGGGACACGGCTAATCGATAAGGTTGAAAACTCTGCAGAGGTTGTGCACTTTTCCCCACAAGACTCGACCACCTCCATGGTCGGAAGATCGAGACATAGCCTTTAGAAAATGTTCCCCCTTAACCCACGGATAGGCCGGTACACCTACATCATTCTACATCTGCTAGCCCATCCAGGAAGGGGGCACACTAACTACTCAGCTAAGCCAGAGCCCATATTGGCATGTGGCTGCACACGTAAGCTTCTAGACATGAGAATACGATTGATCTCTTTGAGCCTGAGCGGATGGTCCACTAGTAGTGCACCACCATGGATTTCCCATGCGTGCCCCACTGTACTTCGCCACCATGCCCACAAGTTTCTGCCCAAGTTCATTTTTCTTAACTTAGGTCTTATTTACTACATTGTCACTCATCTCTCACAATGATCACGTCCAAATCCATGTCTACTTAGCATAGCAACATAAAGTAAAACGATGGTGACAAAGTTACATGGTTCAGACCTACCTCAATGAACTACTGGATGAAAAGCAAAGTCATGTGGCACCAGTTTCCTACCATGCAGTCCTACCATAAAGAACTAAGTGCATAATAAAAACATAGGTAATGAAACATGATCAAGATGCAACTTGCCTTGGTACTGCTGGTTGAATTCTAAAGACTGATAATATTCTGCTTCGCACTCCGGGCAATCTATCGCAAGTAAGATAAACAAACATAAGCAACAATCCAGAGAACCAAGAAGAAAGTGCAAAGCAAAAGTCTCGGAAAAACCAAATGAACAAACATCACCCTAGCATGAAAAATATTCTAAGTGTAAAACAACATGGGCCTATGGTTCAGGAAGTGATGTGAAGTATAGTGCATACTATGCATACTAGTAAAAATATTAAAGGGCAGAATCTAGTGTGTGAAAATATTTTGAGAAAGGTCTAGGTGATAGGGTTTAGCTACAGTGACACGGTGCAAAAAGAATCACGTCAATCGGAGCTACGGTTTAGGAGATATGGCCATTTGAAGTTTGAATTCAAATCTGAATAAAGTTCAAATTTAAATTTGGCCAAAAGTTTTCAAAGTTGGCTTTCTGGATAAAGCTATTCGAGACGAACATTTTGGCGCTGGTTTCATCGAATTTGGATCAACAGTTAAAAAGTTGTGGCTATTCGAAGTTTAGGGGCTAAACTGAAATTACAGGGACTTGACTGTGAAAGTTTTATTCGCGACCAGGTCCCTGGCCACGTGGCGGGCTGCGGGTGGCTGGCAGCGTTCGTTGCGGAAGCGTACACGGCGAACGACCGCTACTTAAGTAAAACAGCTACCGCGGCTAGAAAAAAAAACCGAGATCGGTTTATCTAAACTAATCGGTTTAATCTAAACCGGATGAACCAATAAAAAACACTAAACTAAACCGTTCTAGAGAAAAAACTAAACGAATAGCGAGCGAGCGGTTCGCTCACCTCGACGGCGATGTACAGGACAGCAGCGCCGGCGTCGGGCGGTGATGGGGTGCGGGTCCTGGTGGCGGCGAAGGTGTCGGGGAGGACGGGCGCGGCGGGGGCGGTCCGGTGGTGGGGTCGGTGGTGGTCGGGGCGCCTGGGACAGCGAGGTAGAGGGCGGCGGCTCTGGTGCTCTAGCGAGGGCGCAGGTCGTCGGGGCGGCGGTTCCGGCGAGACCTAGGCGGCAAAAACATGTCAACAAGATGCGCCTCGGCGAGTAACAAAGATTGACAGAAACAAAGTGAAGGTAGGGGAGTCTACGACAAAAAACTCCGGCGAGATATTCCGGCTCCGGGGAGATCCAACACGGCAGTGCGGCGGATGTGAGGAGCGAGGGACAATGTGAAGTGGCAGAATTGAACGAGGGGTGTCGGGGGCATTTATAGGCGCGAGGAGGGGCTGCGGAGTCGGGGGGATGATGCTTATCCCGAGAGCAATGGCACCGGTCATTGCAGGAGCGCGAGCGCCTGCTTATCCCGCGGGTTGAGCGGGTGGTTAGGGACGAATGGTTACGGCCCCACTGGCAGCGGCGGTGGGAGAGAGAGCGAGCGAGGGAAGAGAGGCGTGGGCGAGCGAGGCGAAGCCTGCAGGCGCTGGGGCCTTGGGCGCGGGCTGGCCTGTCGGTGCGCCCCTGGGCCGAAGTGGCCTCGGTCCAGGTGGTGCGGTGTGCGTGCGTGTTTTTTTTAAACCGAATACTAAAGTCGCCTTAAATAATTCAAATGAATAAATAAAAACACCACAATAATTTCTAAAATAAGTATGCAATATTTATAGCCTAATGAACATTAACTAAAGCACAGAACATTTTTAAAATATTTTTCTAATGCAATTAATGCACTTTTTGCAAATAAAAAAATACCAATAAACTCCAAAACTTAAAGTAATATTCGAAATAAAATTTCCCACTCTTTTATATTTTGAGGAAGTCATCTTATCCCCTCTCACTTGTTTTTCTCGAGTGGAAAAGATATTATTTGAATATAAAAAAACTCTATAATACAAAGAAATATGATATGCATTGAATGATTCTATTAACATCCGAATTTAATAAAATTGGGATGTTACAAACCTACCCCCCTTAGGATGAATCTTGTCCGCGAGATTCAGGCTAGCCAGCAAAAAGGTGTGGATGGTCCTGTCTAAGAGCTTCCTCTCGTTCCCACGTAGCTTCCTCCTCGGTGTGGCGACTCCACTGAACCTTGCAGAACTTGATGATCTTGGTACGAGTGATTCTTTCTGCAGTCTCAAGAATCTTAATAGGTTTCTCCTCATAAGTCAGATCGCTCTCCAACTGAATTGCCTTGAGTGGCACTGTATCCCTCAAAGGAATGTCCGCCATCTCTGCATGACACTTCTTCAGCTGGGAAACATGAAACACATCATGAACTCCCGACAAAGCCTCTGGTAATTCCAACTGGTATGCAACCTCTCCTCTGCGTTCCAGAACTTTGTATGGTCCCACAAATCATGGTGCTAACTTCCCTTTGACTCCAAATCTTTTAATACCTCGAAGTGGAGACACTCGAAGGTATGCTCTATCTCCCACTTCATAGATCACTTCCTTGCGTTTATCATCGGCATAACTTTTCTGCCTTGACTGGGTTATCTTAAGTCTATCACGAATCAATTTGACCTTCTCCTCAGAATCCCTGATCAAGTCAGGTCCAAACAACTTGCGATCTCCAACTCCATCCCACATCATGGGTGTCCTGCATTTCCTTCCATACAGTGCCTCGAAAGGGGCCATCTGCAAACTGGCTTGGTAGCTGTTGTTGTATGAGAACTCTGCATAGGGTAAGTTATCATCCCAACTAGACCCATAGTCTAGCGCACACGCTCTCAACATGTCCTCTAGAATCTGATTGACTCTCTCTGTCTGCCCATCAGTCTGTGGGTGGAAGGCTATACTGAACTCTAGCCTGGTACCCAAAGTTTCGTGTAACTGTTTCCAAAACTTTGAGGTAAACTGTGTTCCTCTATCTGATACGATGCTCCTTGGAACTCCATGCAGACATACGATCCTGGTCATATATATCCTTTCCAGCTTAGCACTTGTATAGGTGGTCTTTACTGGAATGAAGTGAGGAACCTTGGTCAAATGATCCACTATCACCCAAATGGAATCATAACCTGAACGGGTCCTGGTAACCCCGTGATAAAGTCCATACCAAGTTTATCCCATTTCCAATCAGGTATCGACAATGGCTGAAGTAATCCTGCTGGTTTCTAATGTTCTGCCTTTACTCTCTGACATACATCACATATTGCCACATACTCGGCAATTTCTCGATTCATACCGGCCCACCAAAAACTTTCCTTCAAGTCCAAATACATCTTGGTATTGCCTGGGTGTATTGAATACGGTGAGTCGTGAGCCTCCTGAAGAATCAACTTCCTGATCTCCGGGTCATTGGGTACACAAATTTGTTGCTCAAACCATATGGTTCCATGTTCATCCTCACGGAATCCTTCTGCTTTCCCTTTGCTCATCATTTCTTTGATCTCAGCAATACCTTGGTCCAACTTCTGGGCTTCTCTGATTCTTACCAACAAGGTTGACTGCACCTCGAGTGCGGCAACACAACCTCTTGGAACTATTTCCAATTGAAGGTCTCTAAGCTCATCACATAACTCCTGAGGTAAACCTCCTGCTGTAAGGGTATTAACATAACTCTTACGGCTCAAAGCATCTGCCACAACGTTGGCTTTTCCTGGATGATAATGCAGACTCATGTCATAATCCTTTATAAGTTCCAACCATCTCCTTTTCCTAAGATTCAACTCTTTCTGCGTGAAGATACACTTCAAACTCTTGTGATCCGTGTAAACATCACAACGATTCCCAATAAGATAGTGTCTCCATGTCTTGAGTGCAAGCACTACAGCTGCCAACTCCAAATCATGCGTGGCATAGTTCAACTCATGAGGTCGAAGCTGTCGTGAAGCATAAGCTACAACCTTCCCCTCTTGCATAAGAACACCTCCAAGTCCCTGATGTGAAGCATCACAATACACCTGAAAGTCCTTGTGTACGTCAGGCAGGACTAACACTGGGGCTGTAACCAAACGCTTCTTCAACTCTTGAAAGCTGGCTTCACACTCTTCAGTCCAAACGAACTTGGTGTCCTTTTTCAACAATGATGTCATGGGACTGGCAATCTTGGAGAAATTTTCAATAAAGCTCCGGTAATATCCTGCAAGCCCAAGAAAACTACAAATCTCGCCAACTGTGGTAGGTGCATTCCATTCCGTGACTGACTCTACCTTGGTAGGGTCCACTGCAATCCCTTCACCTGACACTATATGTCCAAGGAATCCGACTTCCTTCAGCCAAAACTCACACTTGCTGAACTTGGCATAAAGTTGATGTTCTCTGAGCTTCTCCAAAACCAAGCGTAGATGTTCAGCGTGTTCCTCCTCGTTCTTGGAGTAAACCAACATGTCATCAATGAATACCACAACAAACTTATCCAGGAACTACATGAATATTTTGTTCATCATGCTCATAAAATAGGCAGGGGCATTTGTCAAACCAAACGACATGACTGTGTACTCATAAAGCCCATACCTTGTGGTAAAGGCGGTCTTGGGTATATCCTTCTCACGAATCTTCAACTGGTTATAACCCGATCGAAGATCGATCTTGGAGAAAACACTAGCTCCTTCTAGCTGGTCAAACAAGTCATTGATCATCGAGAGGGGATACCTGTTCTTGATGGTCACCTCATTCAAAGAGCGGTAATCCACACACATTCTCAAGGTTCCATCCTTCTTCTCCACTAAAAGTACTGGGGCTCCCCAAGGTGATGAACTCGGGCGAATATACCCTTTCTCTAGTAACTCTTTAATCTGTTTCTTAACTTCCTCCAAATCATTAGTAGGCATTGGATACGGCCTCTTGGAGATAGGCCCTGTGCCTGGCAGCAACTCAATTAAAAACTCAATCTCCCAATCTGGCGGCATACCCGGTAACTCATCCAGAAATACATCGGGATAATCCTTCACCACTGGTACTTCTTCCTGGACAACTCCCGTAAGAGAGTTCACCTGAGTCCTCTTAGGCTTAAGCCTGGATACGTACTTGATCCTCTTCTTCTCCGGGGTGGTGAGAAAAAACGATCTACTAGCACAATCAATGTTTCCCTCATACTTGGACATCCAATCCATCCCTAGGATTACATCCAACCCTTGCGATTCTAGTATAATCATATCTGTGGGAAAAACATGTCCCCCTATGTTCAAAGGCAATTGGAAACATCCCTGACTAGCCATAGACTCGGCTCCTAGGGAACTCACTAGAATGGGTGCCTTAAGAGCTATGGTAGGCAACTTATGTTTATCCACAAACCCCCTTGATATGAATGAATGCGATGCACCAGTGTCAAAAAGAATGAGTGCTGGAAATGAATTAACCAAGAACTTACCAATCACTGCGTCAGGCTGCTCATAAACCTCTTCCACATTGACATGATTCACATGTCCCTTAGTGAAAGGATTGGGCTTCTTGCCTCCCAAATTCCCATTGCCATTTCCATTTCCATTCTGCGCCTCAGGGCACTCATTGGAGTAGTGACCTGTCTTCTTGCACTTGAAGAAGGTGATGTGACTCAGGTCCTTCTTCATCGGTGTGGAAGAATTGAAATGCTGCTGATTGCCATTTCCTCCATTACCATTGCCCTGTTTGTGACCATGGTGGTTGTGTCCATTCCCTTCATGATGAATGTGGCCCCCATGGTTATGGTGATTCCCTCCAAACTTGCTAGTGCCTGATCCAGAACTCCCTGAGTACGGGCTGTAGCGGGGTTTCTGTTGAACTCCCGAGTTATACTTCCTGTGACCGTACTTCCTCTTACGATTCTCCATCTGCTGGTGCTTGCCTTCAAGAATGATAGCCTTATCAACCAGCTCCTGATAGTCCGAAAATGTTGCCACAGTCAACTGAACTCCCAACTCATAATTCAGTTCATCCAGGAACTTCTCCTGCTTGGCTGCATCGGTGGCCACGTCCTCTAGGGCGTAACGGGCCAACTTACTGAACTCATCAACATACTGAGATACCGTGCATCCTCCCTGGCGCAAGCTGCGGAACTCCTTCTTCTTCAGACTCATGGCTCCAACTGAAACATGAGCAGTGCGGAACGCCCGCTGGAACTGACCCCAAGTCACATTCTCCATGGGGTATGTGGTGGTGTAGTTCTCCCACCAAGCAGCTGCTGGTCCATCCAGCTGGTGGGCAGCAAACTTCACCTTCTCCGCATCATTGCATCCCGCCGTGGCCAGCTCCCTTCGTTTCTTGCGGAGCCAGTCATCTGCGATGGTCGGCTCCGTGCTGCTGGAGAACAGGGTGGGTTCAGCCTCAGAAAACGGGTAAGACTGTCAACCGGGGGTGGCGGCGGTGGGTTGTTGTTGTTCTGGTTCTGGTTCTGAATGAGCATCTGCATAAGAGCATTCTGTTGTTGGATCAATTGCGTAAGCTCCGGCGGAAAATTGAATCTGGGGTCATGTCTTGGAGGCATCTGATGGGTTTCAGAGTGGATGAGGAGTTAGAATAGAACAAGGCATAGCGAGTAAAATCACACTACCCATATGCACATGATAGCAATAAGACTTCAAATCACTCCAATTCAATTTCAAACAAAGAGGTTCACATGAATAATCAAACCTAAGGTAAGCCATGTCACAAGATTTGACAAGGTCTTACAAATGAAATAAAACTAATCGGATAACGAAATCGAATTTCTAAACTCTGATGGTGGTATAAAATCTAACTCTCATCAGATGAGGACCAATCAACCATGTCAACATCAGGTGTCCTTGCATTGCTCTCCGTGTCGTCATCTCCGAGCTCATCATTTTGGTCTCTCTCCTGGCTGACATAGGCACCATACGAGTGATCCTCCTGGATGTTTTCTCCCTCATCTAGCTTCTCCTCGGCCTCCTCGAGCTCAAGCTTCAGGTCGTCTATCTTCTCTTGTAGTGCGTCCAGCTCTCCTTCGTGCTCGATGCGAGCGTCCTGGAGCTCCTCCTCTAGCTCGGCCTTGCGGGTCATGAGGTTCTTGATGACGACCATGTTGTCGGACAGCTCCAGCTCCATCATATGAATGTGCTCCTCCATGTCCTGGATATGGGATGCTATCGTCTCGTCCTCCAGGGTACGCACAACATCTCCATTTGCGTCGCGGCGTCCGTACATCACGAAGGAGGTCCTCATGAAGTCTTTGTCATACACCTCCCGAATGCGTCCGAGAGCAATGTGAGCAGCGATACCCCTGGCCAAGCCCCATGTTGCGGTATCCACATGGAAATCAATGGGCTTGGTGTGGTTTCCGAGGATGCATCTGGGGATATGAGCATTGATCCTCCAACGTGTCTCCTCGGGCAGGGTGGCGGTGAAGGTTCCAGTGAATGTGGGAAGCCCAATCTTCAGGTGCTTCGTGATCTTCACCATCTTCCTTCCAAAGGGCATGGTCTCATCGGGCTGCTCGAACTCAACAAGGGCGGATGACATCTACATTTTAAAAAAGAGAAGAAATTAATATTGAAGTAGAGAAGGTATGAGACCAAAGGATATATATGGAAAATGAAAACTATAGTTTTTATCCTATGGCTTTTCTCCATTTCTATGGGTCGCGTCCTATAGTCAACGTGTGCTTTGATACCATCTTGTACCGACCCGACTTGGTAAGAGTCGAAGTCTCTGTGCTTACCGTGCTAGTCCCTGGATCGACTTGCTAGCACAGATAGTACTCGATGAAATAACAGAAATAACACACATCTCTTTATTACATCGATAGTCCAGGAGTATTACATTTATTACAAGATAGGGCATAAAGCCAACAAGCAAATACTGCGGAAGCAAAGAAGTAAATGAGTCCAACTCCACGACCAAGGTTGAGTGTAGAACATCGACCTATCGCACCTTAATCCTTGTCTGATATATCTGCAACGTGATAAGTTGCAGCCAAATGGGTCAGTACATTGAATGTACTGGCAAGTCACATCATAGTGCAATGAACCTACTTTTACATGAAATTTGGCTGGTGGAAAGCTCTAAGTTTAGTTTTTTGCATAAAGCTAATTTTTCCCTATTAGAAAAGATTGTTATTCTACTACTACACATTTGCATAGGATGAGTTGGCAAATCCAACTCCTTCCGTCCCCAAGTTTCATTTAAAACCCAACTGTTTAATTAAAGGTGAGGAGATCTCCCGACATTTCCCACTACTAGATGCTCAAGTTGTCCGTAACCGGGGACACGGCTAATCGATTAGGTTGAAAACTCTGCAGAGGTTGTGCACTTTTCCCCACAAGACTCGACCACCTCCATGGTCGGAAGATCGAGACATAGCCTTTCGAAAATGTTCCCCCTTAACCCACGGATAGGCAGGTACGCCTACATTATTCTACATCTACTAGCCCATCCCGGAAGGGGGCACACTAACTACTCAGCTAAGCCAGAGCCCATATTGGCATGTGGCTGCAAACGTAAGCTTCTAGACATGAGAATACGATTGATCTCTTTGAGCCTGAGCGGACGGTCCACTAGTGGTGCACCACCATGGATTTCCCATGCGTGCCCCACTGTACTTCGCCACCATTCCCACAAGTTTCCACCCAGGTAGTTCATTTTTTTAACTTAGGTCTTATTTACTACATTGTCACTCGTCTCTCACAATGATCACGTCCCAATCCACGTCTACTTAGCATAGCAACATAAAGTAAAACGATGGTGACAAAGTTATATGGTTCAGACCTACCTCAATGAACTACTAGGTGAAAAGCAAAGTCATGTGGCACCAGTTTCCTACCATGCAGTCCTACCGCAAAGAACTAAGTGCATAATAAAAACATAGGTAATGAAACATGATCAAGATGCAACTTGCCTTGGTACTGCTGGTTGAATTCTAAAGACTGATAATATTCTGCTTCGCACTCCGGGCAATCTATCGCAAGGAAGATAAACAAACATAAGCAACAATCCAGAGAACCAAGAAGAACATGCAAAGCAAAAGTCTCAGAAAAACCAAATGAACAAACATCACCCTAGCATGAAAAATATTCTAAGTGTAAAACAACATGGGCCTATGGTTCAGGAAGTGATGTGAAGTATAGTGCATACTATGCATACTAGTAAAAATATTAAAGGGCAGAATCTAGTGTGTGAAAATATTTTGAGAAAGGTCTAGGTGATAAGGTTTAGCTATAGTGACACGGTGCAAAAAGAATCACGTCAATCGGAGCTACGGTTTAGGAGATATGGCCATTTGAAGTTTGAATTCAAATCTGAATAAAGTTCAAATTTGAATTTGGCCAAAAGTTTTCAAAGTTGGCTTTCTGGATAAAGCTATTCGAGACGAACATTTTGGCGCTGGTTTCATCGAATTTGGATCAACGGTTAAAAAGTTGTGGCTATTCGAAGTTTAGGGGCTAGACTGAATTTAGTAGGGACTTGACTGTGAAAGTTTTATTCGTGACCAGGTCCCTGGCCACGTGGTGGCTGCGGTTGGCTGGCAGCGTTCGCTGCGGAAGCGTACACGGCGAACGACCGCTACTTAAGTAAAACAGCTACCGCGGCTAGAAAAAAAACTAAACCGAGATCGGTTTATCTAAACTAATCGGTTTAATCTAAACCGGATGAACCGATAAAAAAACACTAAACTAAACTGTTCTAGAGAAAAAAACTGAACGAATAGCGAGCGAGCGGTTCGCTCACCTCGACGACGATGTACAGGACAGCGGCGCTGATGTCGGGCGGTGACGGGGCGCGAGTCCTGGCGGCGGCGAAGGTGTCGGGGAGGACGGGCGCGGCGGGGGCGGTCCGGTGGTGGTGTCGGTGGTGGTCGGGGCTCCTGGGACAACGAGGTAGAGGGCGGCGGCTCCGGCGCTCTGGCGAGGGCGCAGGTCGTCGGGGCGGCGGTTCCGGCGAGACCTAGGCGGCAAAAACATGTCAACAAGATGCGCCTCGACGAGTAACGAAGATTGACAGAAACAAAGTGAAGGTAGGGGAGTCTACGGCGACAGAAAACTCCGGCGAGATATTCCGGCTCCGGTGAGATCCAACGCGGCAGTGCGGCGGTTGTGAGGAGCGAGGGACAATGTGAAGTGGCAGAATTGAACGAGGGGTGTCGGGGGCATTTATAGGCGCGAGGAGGGGCTGCGGAGTCGCGGGGGTGATGCTTATCCCGAGAGCAATGGCACCGGTCGTTGCGGGAGCGCGAGCGCCTGCTTATCCAGCGGGTTGAGCGGGAGGTTAGGGACGAAGGGTTACGGCCCCACTGGCAGCGGCGGTGGGAGAGAGAGCGAGCGAGGGAAGAGAGGTGTGGGCGAGCGAGGCGAAGCCTGCAGGCGCTGGGGCCTTGGGCGCGGGCTGGCCTGTCGGTGCGCCCCTGGGCCGAAGTGGCCTCAGTCCAGGTGGTGCGGTGTGCGTGCATGTTTTTTTAAACCAATACTAAAGTTGCCTTAAATAATTCAAATGAATAAATAAAAACACCACAATAATTTCTAAAATAAGTATGCAATATTTATAGCCTAATGAACATTAACTAAAGCACAGAACATTTTTAAAATATTTTTCTAATGCAATTAATGCACTTTTTGCAAATAAAAAAATACCAATAAACTCCAAAACTTAAAGTAATATTCGAAATAAAATTTCCCACTCTTTTATATTTTGAGGAAGTCATCTTATCCCCTCCCACTTGTTTTTCTCGAGTGGAAAAGATATTATTTGAATATAAAAAAACTCCATAATGCAAAGAAATATGATATGCATTGAATGATTCTACAGAACAACAATTTATTCTCTTACTTAAATGAATAACCGTATTGCAATAAACATTATCAAATCATATTCGTGCTCAATGCAGACACCAAATAACACTTATTTAGGTTCAACACTAATCCCAAAAGTATAGGGAGTGTGCGATGATGATCATATCAATCTTCGAACCACTTCCAACACACATCGTCACTTCACCCTTAACTAGTCTCTGTTCATTCTGCAACTCCCGTTTCGAGTTACTACTCTTAGCAATTGAACTAGTGTCAAATACTGAGGGGTTGCTATAAACACTAGTAAAGTACACATCAATAACATGTATATCAAATATACTTATGTTCACTTTGCCATCCTTCTTATCCGCCAATTACTTGGGGTAGTTCCGCTTCCAGTGACCAATCCCTTTGCAGTAGAAGCACTCAGTTTCAGGATTAGGTCTAGACTTGGGTTTTTCACTTGAGCAGCAACTTGCTTGCTATTCTTCTTGAAGTTCCCCTTTCTGCCCTTTGTCCCTTTACTGGAAACTAGTGGTTTTGTTTACCATCAACACTTGATGCTTTTCTTGATTTCAACCTTCGTCGATTTCAGCATCACGAAGAGCTTGGGGATCGTTTCTGTTATCCCTTGCATATTATAGTTCATCACGAAGTTCTACTAACTTGGTGATGGTGACTAGAGAATTCTGTCAATCACTATTTTATCTGGAAGATTAACTCCCACTTGATTCAAGCGATTGTAGTACCCAGACAATCTGAGCACATGCTGACTGCTTGAGCTATTCTCCTCCATCTTTTAGCTATAGAACTTGTTGGAGACTTCATACCTCTCGACTCGGGTATTTGCTTAAAATATTAATTTCAACTCTTGGAACATCTCATATGGTCCATGACGTTCAAAACGTCTTTGAAATCCCGATTCTAAGCTGTTAAGCATGGTGCACTTAACTATCAAGTAGTCATCATATTGAGCTAGCCAAACGTTCATAACGTCTGCATCTGCTCCTGCAATAGGTTTGTCACCTAGCGGTGCATCAAGGACATAATTATTCTATGCAGCAATGAGGATAATCCTCAGATCACGGATCCAATCCGCATCATTGCTACTAACATTTTTCAACTTAGTTTTCTCTAGGAACATATAAAAATTAAATGGGGAGCAACATCGCGAGCTATTGATCTACAACATAGATATGCTAATACTACCAGGACTAAGTTCATGATAAATTAAAGTTCAATTAATCGTATTACTTAAGAACTCCCACTTAGATAGACATCCCTCTAATCATCTAAGTGATCACATGATCCAAATCAACTAAACCATAACCGATCATCACGTGAAATGGAGTAGTTTTCAATGGTGAACATCACTATGTTGATCATATGTACTATATGATTCACGCTCGACCTTTCAGTCTCAGTGTTCCAAGGCCATATCTGCATATGCTAGGCTCGTCAAGTTTAACCTGAGTATTTTGCGTGTGCAAAACTGGCTTGCACCCGTTGTAGATGGACGTAGAGCTTATCACACCCGATCATCATGTGGTGTCTGGGCACGACGAACTTTGGCAATGGTGCATACTCAGGGAGAACACTTTTATCTTGAAATTTAGTGAGAGATCATCTTATAATGCTACCGTCAATTAAAGCAAGATAAGATGCATAAAAGATAAACATCACATGCAATCAAAATATGTGACATGATATGGCCATCGTCATCTTGTGCCTTTGATCTCCATCTCCAAAACATCGTCATGATTTCCATCGTCATCGGCATGACACCATGATCTCCATCATCTTGATCTATATCAATGTGTCGTCACATGGTCGTCTCGCCAACTATTGCTCTTGCAACTATTGCTATCACATAGCGATAAAGTAAAGCAATTATTTGGCGCTTGCATCTTATGCAGTAAAGAGACAACCATAAGGCTTCTGCCAGTTGCCGATAACTTCAACAAAACATGATCATCTTATACAACAACTTATATCTCATCACGTCTTGACCATATCACATCACAACATGCCCTACAAAAACAAGTTAGATGTCCTCTACTTTGTTGTTGCAAGTTTTACGTGGCTGCTACGGGCTTAGTAAGAACTGTTCTTACCTACGCATCAAAACCACAACGATAGTTTGTCAAGTTGGTGCTGTTTTAACCTTCGCAAGGACCGGGCGTAGCCACACTCGGTTCAACTAAAGTTGGAGAAACTGACACCCGCCAGCCACCTGTGTGCAAAGCACGTCGGTAGAACCAGTCTCGCGTAAGCGTACGCGTAATGTCGGTCCGGGCTGCTTCATCCAACAATGCCGCCGAACCAAAGTGTGACATGCTGGTAAGCAGTATGACTTATATCGCCCACAACTCACTTGTGTTCTACTCGTGCATATAACATCAACACATAAAACCTGGGCTCGGATGCCACTGTTGGGGAACATAGTAATTTCAAAAAAATTCCTACGCACATGCAAGATCATGCTGATGCATAGCAACGAGAGGGGAGAGTGTTATCTACCTACCCTTGTAGACCGGAAACGGAAGCGTTAGCACAACGCGGTTGATGTAGTCGTAAGTCTTCACGGCCTGACCGATCAAGCACCGAAACAACGGCACCTCCAAGTTCTAGCACACGTTCAGCTCGATGACGATCCCCGGACTCTGATCCAGCAAAGTGTCGGGGAAGAGTTCCGTCAGCACGACGGCGTGGTGACGATCTTGATGTTCTACCGTCTCAGAGCTTCGCCTAAGCACCGCTACAATATTATCGAGGATTATGGTGGAGGGGGGCACCGCACACGGCTAAGAGAACGATCACGAAGATCAACTTGTGTGTCTAGAGGTGCCCCCTGCCCCCGTATATAAAGGAGCAAGGGGGGAGGCCGGCCGGCCCTTGGGGCGCGCCAAGGAGGGGGGAGTCCTCCTCCTAGTAGGAGTAGGACTCCCCTTTCCTAGTCCAACTAGGAAGAGAGAAGGGGAAAGGAAAGAGAGGGAGAGGGAGAGGGAAAGAGGGCCCGCACCCCCCTCCCCTAGTCCAATTCGGACTCCTCATGGGAGGGGCGCGCCACCTCCTGGGGTGCTGCCCTCTCTCTCCCCTCAGGCCCACTAAGGCCCAATACTTCCCCGGGGGGTTCCGGTAACCCTTCCGGCACTCCGGTTTTCTCCGAAATCATCCGAAACACTTCCGGTGTCCGAATATAGCCATCCAATATATCGATCTTTATGTCTCGACCATTTAGAGACTCCTCGTCATGTCCGTGATCACATTCGGGACTCCGAACAACCTTCGGTACATCAAAATATATAAACTCATAATGAAACTATCATCGTAACATTAAGCGTGTGGACCCTACGGGTTCGAGAACAATGTAGACATGATCGAGACACGTCTCCGGTCAATAACCAATAGCGGAACTTGGATGCTCATATTGGCTCCTACATATTCTATGAAGATCTTTATCGGTCAGACCGCACAACAACATACGTTGTTCCCTTTGTCATCAATATGTTACTTGCCCGAGATTTAGTCGTCGGTATCTCAATACCTAGTTCAATCTCATTACCGGCAAGTCTCTTTACTCGTTCCGTAATACATCATCCCGCAACTAACTCATTAGTTGCAATGCTTGCAAGGCTTAAGTGATGTGCATTACCGAGAGGGCCCAGAGATACCTCTCCGACAATCGGAGTGACAAATCCTATTCTCGAAATACGCCAACCCAACATGTACCTTGGGAGACACCTGTAGAGCACCTTTATAATCACCCAGTTACGTTGTGACGTTTGATAGCACACAAAGTGTTCCTCCGGCAAACGGGAGTTGCATAATCTCATTGTCACAGGAACATGTATAAGTCATGAAGAAAGCAATAGCAACATAATAAACGATCGGGTGCTAAGCTAATGGAATGGGTCATGTCAATCACATCATTCTCCTAATGATGTGATCCCGTTAATCAAATGACAACACATGTCTATGGTTAGGAAACATAACCATCTTTGATCAATGAGCTAGTCAAGTAGAGGCATACTAGTGACACTCTGTTTGTCTATGTATTCACACATGTATTATGTTTCCGGTTAATACAATTCTAGCATGAATAATAAACATTTATCATGATATAAGGAAATAAATAATAACTTTATAATTGCCTCTAGGGTATATTTCCTTCAGTGAGATGTTCCAGGAGTTGAAGTTAATATTTCAAGCAAATGCCCGGATTGAGAGATATAGAGTCTCCAATATGTTCTACAGCTGTAAGATGGAGGAGAATAGTTCTGTCAGTGAATATATACTCAGAATGTCTGGGTACCATAATCACTTGACTCAGCTGGCAGTTAATCTTCCGGTTGATAGTGTCATTGACAGCGTCTTAGCGCTGTTCGACACCACCGCCCAACCCTCCGCTACTTGGCTCGGGCGTGCAGATACGGTACAAATCGTGTTTGGATACGAAAGCGACATTGACTAGGCTCACTTGCATGGAGCAGGGTCCCGTTGTCAGCCACAAGATGACATGAGGCCTGTAATTTTACCAAAAAGAAACTCAAATTTTTTATCCTCATGAAATAGCCCCTGTCAAAATGTTGGCCATATGGGTTCCATATGTCAGCCACACATAAATTATATAAAAAAATAGCGCGACTGCGAATCAAACCATGTAGGTTTGCTAGCTTCCGCCAATGGTTAACCACGACTAGACTTTCTTGTTTTGACAGGATACGTCATGTATATATCCTTCACGTCCTATGTGGGCTGCACTTGGTGGGACCCCCATTTTGCAGTGTTATTTTTTTATAAAATCTATTTATATTATAATCATGTGTTACAAAAAATATACATAGTAGTAAAATAAATTAAATTATAAAAAATGAGCACCTTATATGCATAATATTTTATTAAAACTGTGAACATTTTAAGCATATATGAAATTTTATTTAATATATAAAACATAGAAATTACATTTCATGTTTTGTGAATTATGCAAATTATAATGTGAATACTTTTGTAATCTATAATTCGAATATATGGATACAATTTTAAATAATAAGTGAATAATTTATAATTTAATTGTTTATATATATTATTTATAACATTTGATTATAATTTACATATATTATGTAAAAATGACAAAAGTAATAGTGCAAAATGGGCCACATGAAGTGCATTCCCTTATAATATTTAAAAGGATATAAAAACAAAAATTCTTAAAACATGAATCAATCAATATTTTTGAAAACTCTGAACATTTTTAAACTTATATAAGCATTTACTGAAATATACGGAAAATATAAAATAAATTTGATATATTTTATTCAA
>NC_041388.1:11933957-11970464 GCF_002162155.2 Triticum dicoccoides
GCTTTATTTGTATTGTTTTACAGTATAAAAACATTTTTATAGTTCATAAATATTATTTTAGATAGATGCATAATTTAAAAATAATACGTGAACTATTTTCTAAAGAATTTCTTCCGTTTTATGTATTATTTATACTGCAAGAATAATTAAACTTTATTTTTATTAGTGAGATTAGAATTTACATACCTTTACATATTTCTAAAAAGACAAACTACAGGAGCGACTTTGTTCTACTACATTACAAAGGACTTACGAACTATAGGTGTGATGACGTTGTTGGTGCAGTGGCTATGACCGGTTGTTTCCCACCTATATGATAGCAAGTTCGAGTTTTCTTTCAAATTTCCATATTATACTGACAGGCGGGACGGGCTTTCCACAGAGACGGAAAACATGCCAACTCTCCAACGTGAGAAGGAGCTCTTATGTGAAAATAAAAAAGAAAAATCAAGAGTGTTTTCGTGAAAAATAGACACACGCCCTCCTTCCTCCCTTCCTGTCACTGTCACTGACAGCAGGACCTGCACCATGCATGCGAGCCTGGTCAGCGCTGCTTTCGTATCCAAACGTGATTTGCATCGTATTTGCACGACCGAGCCAAGTTTTTACACCAGTTCGATATATGCCGCAAGTTCTAGCACCAAAATGATCGTTCACGACAAGTTCTGGCACCACTGGTGTAATTGACTCTTAAAATTTGGGTACATCTTCTCTGCTCGTTGATATGCAAGCAGTGTGTGCTCCTCTTCCGGTTGATACGCAAGTAATGTGTGCTGTGCCCATTAGAAGTTGATGAGTATGCGTCAGATGTGAAAGACGAAAGCACAACAATGAACTGCAGTTGAGTCTGACAAATAATTTTTCTTATAATAAAGTTTGAGGACAACTCATCTTCAGAGCTTAGTTCGTGAACTATATTTTAAGTCCACTTTTCATAGGAGTAATAACGGTGCCACGATCTTGACCGCCCTGTTCATGTTAGGTCTTCAAGGACCTGATTGTGCTTGACCGTGTGGTTTTGATGTTGTGAATCACAAGATAATAATAATTTTCTGAGTGCCTGCACCAAATCCTTTAAAAAATATATGCTTTTAACAGTGTTCGTAAGTCAACTCCTCTGAAATAGGAATACAGCAAGCGACACCATAATACCATATGGGAGTTTGGGTACTACATTTATGATCAGTTCCTCTGAATAAGCACTAAGCAATTCACACGATATTTATCCAAAATGAGGAACTGTTTTTGCCAACTGACAACCATCACAATTCAGTACTTTAGTTTTGGGTGAAAAACTAAATGACTTGATTCTTATATGATTAGAAGAATTATCTTTCTTTTTAGTGTGCATTTTGAATTAAATTAACAGTATGCATTTAACTTTTAGCAGTGAATGTGCAAGTCAGCTTTAATGCCAATCACAAACTGAAAGGCTCACATCTATAAGAAATGACATCGCCCATGGGCTTTAGCATACTCAGTATGTCAATAGGAGCAGGATCATGCCATACTTGTCCGCTTGTGAGTTGTGAATAGAAGGTGATAGTAGTTTCCCTGCGTTGTTGTAGTTGGATTGTGTTTATATTATTCTGTCATCGAAGTTAACTATGGGTTCTGTCATATTCAGGGGTTCTGTTCAAAGAAGTACGTAGCTTGCCTTAATTCTTCTCGTGGTAGTTGTGCAGAATCCAGGATAATTCCTTCTTCCCATAACCACTTTGGTGTCTTGTTATGGAACCAATTATACATCACTCAGGTACATCCACTGCCCATTTATCTTCTATGCCTACATATACTGATAGTGTTCGTATCTAATTCTTATGTAACTCCCAGCTGGCTTAGTAACTAGAAACCCGACAAGACCTTCTTTCTGATATCTCTAATTTAGATCCATGCTCAAGCAGTAATACAGGTAGAGCTACTCTTGACTCCCCATTGTATATATATATACATGTATTGCAGGATTGTTACTACTGTTTGTATTTAAATTTTCTTATGTTAACAAAAAAGTTCAAACTGTGTGTATGGGATGTCCAGCAGGGCAAACCATGTGTATGACCGATGTATATCTCTAGATACCCCTTTGAGTTTCAGTACATAACATGCTGATGTACTCAAGTGATATGGGACTTATTTTGGAAGTGGTTTATGGAAGAAAATAATTTGTATGCGGATATGCTATGTTCATTATACAGAGATTATGCTTGGATTTTGTCATGCAACCTATACACATACATTGTTATAGATAATTCCATTGAGAATGCATGAACGTAAATTTGAGAATGGCGCCAAAACAACCTGTATACTGTATATTGTTATTAGTGGGATATTTTTTATCCCTGTTTTTGTATTAGGCCTACTCAGCACTCCCTGTACATCAAGTTCATTGTTTTTAAGGCGGTAAGGCGACCTAAGGCGAGCACCACCCGCTCTAGCGCCTAGGCGACGCCTAAGCGCCTAAGACGGGCATATTTGTAAGGCGCTGCACGGGCGCCTTATCGCCTAAGCATCCAAGGTAGGACGCCTTAAAAACAATGATCAAGTTGTGTTTTTTTTTCTGAAAAGGAGGCTTACCTCCGTCCTCTGCATCAATCGATGCATGCAGCCATAATACATCAAGTTGTGTGTCTACAATAATCAAAGGTAAAGCCATTTGCTATCACCTCTTCATCTACCATGTTTTGATTGTATTCTCATCGCATTTTTTATTTTCAGCGATGTAGAAATGGTGAATATTGGATAGCATCTTCAAATTTTTGGAAATACTCCCTCGGTTCACTATTATAAGAACTTTTTTCTGAATCAGATGTATATAGATGTATTTTAGTATGTATGTTGACTCATTTCAATCCGTATGTACACCATATTGAAATATCCAAAACGTCTTATTATAGTGAATGGAGGAAGTATATAAGAAAAATCCATGTCCCTGTTGGCTGAGAAAAAAATCTGATTGTTACACTGGTAAGTACCGACCTAGAATATAAAATTAAGTCTGTTAACTTGGGAAATGAATTGTAAGCAATCAGCAATGTGTGTTGATGCTACATTAGAAAAATATGATCAGTTGATGTGACCACTCAAAAATGTCAGAAGTATTTGTCATGCAGTTAGATCAGTTATCTCATGGCCTTCAACCATTTTATTTTGCTTCTTTTTTCAAATTTATTACTCTGTTAACCTGCTTTTTTATTTTGTGTTTAATGATACATTACTCATGTCAGCTTTTTTGTTGTTGTAGATCGCCCAGATAAATGGATGGTGCATGACTAAGTTGACTGCAAGGTGGAGAGTGGGCCACTACCATATAGTTTTACATTATGTTACAGAATGTCACTTTCATGGTCAATGTATGGAAATCATGTATACATTCTTTGGATAGTGTTCCATTTAGTGCAACCGACTGGATTTAATAAATGATATCTTTCTCTTTACTGGATTTGCTGCTCATGTGCACTTTCAATGTTGATTTAGTAATATTGTTGGTAATGTATAAAATACTACTCCATATAAGGGTCGAACTAATCTGCCATGTCCATTTCAAAATCAGTTTGTGTAGGTTACCCACCAACGAATGTGAAGCGTTGTTAGGCTGCAAATATATATGTTGCTACCTTGCAATGCTTTTTCACGTCGATTACCAACGCAATTATATACGTTGCTGTAGACCCTTGCAACGCCACCAATGGCAACACATAATAATCCGTTGGTGTAGACCATTGCAACAGTTATATGGACATACATCAACGCATCGATGCGTTGCTAAAGGGGGGGTTCGTGTTGTAGCGGTAGGCATCTAGAGGCTCATATGACGATCGATAGTATTCAGCAATGATGTAGAAGTCGATCCTCATCCCTACATGGCACTCGTAGGTCTTGGTGAATCCTCACCACCCAGGACAACTGCAGAAGAGTGTTTCTCTTTCATTCTTTACTATAATCGTGAAGTTCAATCCCTCCGTTGTTTCAAGGTGGGATCAACTATGGTTGACTGACCCACAGGAATGTTTAGCATCTCGAGGACCTTGATGACCCACAAGTATAGCGGATCGCAACAGTATTCGAGGGTAGTATTTCACACAAAGTTATTGATTCGACAAAAGGGAGCCAAGAATATTTATAAGTTGTACAGTTGAGTTTTCAATTCAACCACACCTGAGATGTCACTTCCTTGCTGCAATTCATTACTAGTAGAGTAATATGATAGTAGTTGTAACAATACTAGCAATAGTAACAGTAACAGTAACAATAGTTTGTAGCAGTTGGTACAGCAACAGTAGTAGGAACTTAAGCAAGAAAATATGAGGAAATCGTAGGCATTGGACTAGTGATCGATATTTCGATGAAATTCAATATGTAACAGTCACACTCACATCCAATGTTGGGGATATCGCTTATCGGGAACTTATCGGTCGACCCATGATAAAGGGTAAATCGGCCAGTTTATCGGCATATCGGCCGATTTATCGCCATATCGGTTGATTTATCGGTCGATTTATCTTATCGGGCAGATAGCGATAAGAGATAAATCGGCCGATTTATCGGAATATCGGAAGATTTCTTGAACAGTGGTCACATCTTAGAGTGATACACAATCGCTCCAATTCAACGATCATCTAGGGGCAAGTATTCTGTATACATATAGTCATATGTGCTTGCACTAAGAAATTGCATGACATCTTTGTCCTATCCTCCCGTGGCAATGGGGTCTTGCTGGAATTAAGGGTAATTAAGGTGCTCCTTTTAATAGAGAACAAGGGAAAAACATTAACACATACAGAATACATGAACTCCTTAAATGACAGTCGTTCCCGGAGATTATCTCAATTATTGTCACATTGGGGTCTATGGTTCAGAACAATAACAGGTGCATATAACTTGCAGACAGAATCAAGAACTCAAATATATGCATGAAAATATAATAGGTTAAGATCTGAAAGCATGTCACTCGGGCCCTGGCGGAAAGCATTAAACATAGCAAAGTCATAGCAACATCAATATCAGACCATACTGGATACTAGGGACCATGCTGACTAGTACTCTAATACTTGGTGAATGTGGGCCTAGGCCCCCATGAGCTTTCCATGGTTCCAGTTACCGTGGGCCTACCCAGTAGGAGATAACCTTGTCATTATCCCCCGAATTCATCAGGATCTTCATAACCGAGTCTCGTAATCCATTGAATCCGACTAAACATTCATGGAAAATTATCCCGATTGTTTGCCGATTCGTGGCGTCCCATGAATCCGCTCAAAGGAAAGTCCTGATGGGTTCTTAGAGTCAGACTTTCATGATTTTGGTTTTTGGTTGGGTCCGTTAATTAGGAAAAGTTTGGTGATACTGAATCATCCATCGGAAGAGGCTGACTGGTGATCCAAGTGGCCGATGTATCATAAAATCTGAGTGGTGAATTTACTACATGGGTTGATTCTCTCAGAGAGATGTATCATATGCGTTAAAATATTTCTTTAGATGCAATTTAATATTACACTACAAAAAAGGATACAATTAAATGTTCCCTACAAAAAATCTTGTAGATGCTCTCATTGGCGAACCCAGTGGAGGGAAACCCGGCAACACAAGTCTAGCCACAGGAGTGTATAGACACAACAACAGAAAATCATAATAAAATTAGAGGAAATAAATGATACATTAATTTTTTGAAAACCGTGGTCCCATAGTCTCCCGCGCACGGCCCTATATAAAGGTGTCCGTCAGACGCGTCTCCAGCAGTCACTCACCAGCGCCACCAGTAGCACCCCCACCCACCCAACACCCTCTGCTCGTTCGGCACCATAAAGTAGAGTGGCTAGGTAGCCATGGCGCGTGCCTCGAGCCTGTCGCAGCTGCTTGTGCTGCTGGTTGCGGCAGTGGCAGGAGCCAGGGTGCCCTCGGATGCGGCCACGAACACAACGTTTGGCGAGCTCCGCGTACGGCACGCGCTCCTCGGCAGAAAGCCGCAGATGGGGTATTTTCACGCTGCCATCCAACTCCTCTTGCCTTTTACTCTTCGTTTTTCCCCGGCTCTACACAACGAGAGATTTGACGGTAAGATGAGGATATTGAGCCATTGAGGTGAGTACGATAAATGCTTGGGCACGCATGGGTGCTGGACGTTTTTTCTGCTTCCCTCTTCCAGTCATAGATCTAAAAGATTTTTTTTCCTTTCCGAGCACTTACATTGGAACGATCATGTTTGTACTCCAGATTTCACATCGATCCAGTATTCATAGCACCACATTGATCCAGCAGTGTTTCTTACTACATCGATCAGTGACTTCATCAGTAATGCAAAATCTACAGTGATCTTCATCTATATAATTCAAAAGCGAAAGAAAACTGCCATATTTTTCTGAAGACGATCCTCGTCATGAATCGCGATTTTCCTTTTGACCTATATATACTTCGTCATGGCTCGCCATTTTCTCTTCTGCTCCAGTTTTACCTGATCTGATTTATTTAATCCTGACCCATGACGAAACATTTCGTGTGCTAGGTGGAACAGCTGGAACCACTTCTACTGTGGGATCAGCGAGGAAGTCATCAGGGAGACAGGTACGACCGGGACACTGCTACCACTTGAACTGAACCCCCGCCCTGTTTCAAGCCTCAAATCCTATGTTTTGCCTGTATACGGATCTCCTTATCTGCAATTCTGGACCTCCCTTTCACTTACTCAATGCACATTCGGCCCAATCACTATCTAATTTTGCTGTGCTTTCCGACGCATCGTTGTCACACCGAAAAGCTACCCTGTAACAGTACTACGTTAGCAAAATTTCATGAAGGCTTTGCTTCGGTGATGCTGACCCAGGGACAACTATCAGGAAACAAGTTAGTGCTAGAGCCACTGAGTCACTAGAGTTGGGTTCTTGGTGCTGGATCAACGCCAACACCTCGTGATGATCTCGCTGTCTTACTACAACGATAATGTCATGAGTTTGATGTGGTGTCAACTTGTACTATCGTAACAATTGCGTCTTTGTTTTCCTTTCCTTCAGCTGATGCATTGATCAACACTGGCCTCGCGAAATTGGGCTACAAATATGTTAACATCGGTATGGATTGCTCTCTGGATCATGTATATTTCCCACGACATGTTGGACACAACTACTAGATTATTTTTAGCAGTATATGTTTTACTCAAATATGTTTCCCGTCTCTTGTTTCAGATGATTGCTGGGCAGAATTGAACAGGGATTACCAGGTAAGGAGATAAACTTAAGCTAACCATCCCTATCATTTTCAATATAGGGCAACTGCGGAATTATGTTGTTAGTGCAATTAAAGAAATCAATCTTAACAATAAAAAACAATTGCTTCTGCATCCTATTTTCAAGATATTATTAAACGTTTTAGAAGCAGAAGATTAGGCATATGTATACCATTTTTAATATTTTCTTTCAGTACTGATAATGTTGTATCATGATTTCTCAGGGTAACCTGGTTCCAAATAAAAGAACATTCCCCTCTGGCATCAAGGCGCTTGCAGATTATGTGCACGCCAAAGAGTTGAAGCTCGGCATCTACAGTGATGCTGGGTATGCTAACTATCCAATTCATCATAAAAATAACACTAATTTGTCCGCACACTGTAGCAACTAAACTCTTCATTAGCCCAAGAAAACTAGAATTTGTAAATATGATAAACTGGCAATGAACTGAAACTAACTGTCACCATGTATTAATTGCAGGACACAAACATGTATTAAACAAATGCCAGGATCGCTCGATCACGAAGAGCAAGATGTGAGGACGTTCGCGTCTTGGGTAGACACCTTATAATTACTACTTACCTCATCGCTCATGCCAAACCAACACCGACATCATAAATTCTAATGTTCTTGTAATTCTTGCATTCTCGTCTCCAGGGAGTTGATTATCTGAAGTACGACAACTGCAACGATGCTGGGAGGAGCGTCAGGGAAAGGTCCGGAGAACAATACCTCAAACTTCAGCATGACCAGTGCACTGTGTCTTATGTGTTAGGCTGTGAAGTAATTTGCCATGGTTGATGCAGATACACTAGGATAAGCAACGCCATGAAGAAATACGGGAAGAACATCTTCTTCTCAATCTGTGAGTGGTGAGTCTGCTCGTCATAACATTTTAGTACGGAAAGGAGAAACAAGCATTGCTGATTCCACTCTTGTGCGTTTTTGCTGTTTAGGGGAATCGAAAACCCTGCTACATGGGCACGTGGCATGGGTGGTAATAGCTGGAGGACAACCGCGGACATTGCTGACAACTGGGACAGGTGCTGCCCAATTGATCAACTCTGGGAATTTGGTCAAGTAGCTACTAGAATTAGCAGGACTGATTATAGTTACCTTTGTACTTCAGCATGACATCACGCGCGGACCAGAATGACAGATGGGCCTCCTATGCCGGACCTGGCGGATGGAATGGTAAGGGTTTCAGAAGAATCTGTAACAATATTGTTGATTGCCTAACGATTTCTTAGCTTGGAACTGATCCGTGTTCTGCTCCGATCTCAGATCCTGATATGCTTGAAGTTGGAAATGGTGGGATGTCCGAAGCTGAGTACCGCTCGCACTTCAGCATCTGGGCACTTGCCAAGGTACTACACATTTTGTCCCATGTGCATTTAATAATGTTGCTGCGATTCTCAAAAAGGAATTCTGCATTTCCTCACGGAAATCCTGGTCCTGAGTTGTGTAGGCTCCTCTTCTGATCGGGTGCGACGTGCGCTCGATGAGCCCGCAGACAAAGAACATAATCAGCAATTGGGAGGTCGTCGCTGTCAACCAAGGCAAGCATTCTCTTGCACGTATTTGCACATGATAACTTGCTCATATGGGATTTTCAGTGTACTCATACTACAAGTGTATGGACAGATAGACTAGGCGTGCAGGGAAAGAAAGTGCAATCCGATGCTGGTTTGGAGGTATTGTTCAGTTCAAATATCTTACTAGTGGCTTCCATCATGAGATTTCTGTAACTAAAACCGGGGAGATATTTTTCTAGGTTTGGGCCGGACCGCTCAGCGGCAACAGAAAGGCCGTGGTTCTATGGAATAGGCAGGGGTACCAAGCAACCATCACCGCACACTGGTCAAACGTCGGGCTTCCAGCATCTGCGTCCGTCACCGCTCGCGATCTATGGGCGGTAAGCTTGCTTTCTTCAGAGCCCAGTGCTTATCCTTAACAATCCACTACACATTCCAGGGTTTCATCATCACAAAAACATCCGTCTTGTTGTGCAGCACTCGTCATTCTCTGCTCAGGGGCAGCTATCTGCATCAGTGGCGCCTCATGACTGCAAGATGTACATCCTAACACCCAAGTAACTGTAGACGCAAGAATAGCAAGTCGATCGATCTAGTTCAGGGGAATGGTTTGCAAGGGAGGATAGATAGAGCTGAGATGAGGTGAATTGAGGAATGGCATTTGGTTATATAACGTTAGAAATAAGCTGCAATAGTATGTAAAGTGCCGTGAAAATGTCGATGCGTTTGTTTCTGAAGTTTGCAAGTTGTAATGAAAGTTGCTGCAATAAAAGTGGGTTTCATAGCACTATCTTCTAGATTGAGGTTTCGCCCTGAAATTCTTGGGTTCAGCCAACCGAATCTCTATTACTGCATGACGGCAAAAGGGTCGTTGCTATCTGAACTGAGAAGAATGTTTTTGTTTTTCTCCATGAAATATTTGGAGCTTTAATTCAACAAAAGCGTTCCTAAGGCAGTCAACCAAGGGGGTACAGAGTAGGAACGAAGGTTCTGAATCTAGCCAGCTGTCGGTGACCATCAGCGTCCAAGCACGCTTTGCAAAAGATGGGCTAGTAAGTTTGCTGATGTAGTTACATGTTGAATTGCAAAGTGGTTAAAACATAGCCATAGCTACCCAATTTCAGCAAGGATAGGTGCCACAACAGAGAACTGTGGCGAGAATTCCAGAGGTTGACCAAAGCCCGTTCCGTTGAAGGGGAATGCTGTTTTTAGTTTAACAACAATTGTTGAAGTTGTAGAAGCTGTACTGGATACGAAATGACTCACAAATGATTTTTCTATGCAAATGCAAAATATGTATGGCGCATTCATATATAGCACAGTGCAGCGATTTCACACCTCCCAACCTTGCACATAATGATGATCAGTTGTTCTTGAAAAGCTCAAGGTGTGCCTAGCCCAAGCGATTCTCCGAAGAGTGCTAATTCTAGTTCATCATGTCGCCTAGATCAATACACATAACTTCGTGCCTATAGTGCATAAGGTCAAGTCAGCGAGCAAAAATATCTGGATGAAAACTAATTTTTGCCATAGGGATTTTTTTTCCATTATGCTTCAACTGATTGAAAAGAAACTGGCATATTTTCCCATACCTCTTTCCTCGGAGCAACACCAATCACCACCGTCAAGATACATAATTGCATGAGTGGAATCACCATCATTTACAAATTAGAACGAATGAGCGTCACGATGAGAAAAAGACTTGTCTGTTGAAAATCTTACAAAAGCCATAATTGCAATTCTGATTCCAGGACTACCTTCGTAAGATAGAAAGTGACACTACTCTGTTACACAGAAAGGAAGCTCTCAATATTGTGCATTTATTTAAAGGGAGTATGCTAAACATTACAATGCTCAAGATTATTTCTGAGTTTGTTCAACAGAAAAATCCTTGCTTGAAAAATGCATACACGGATGGTGCAAATTTGAAAATAAGAGGACAACTGAGATCCAAAGTGTCAAGCATCGAACATACAGACCGAGAGAAAATGTATAGACACTTGAATGTCTTTGTCACCAAGTCTGGACTGGCAAGTTACTTTAAAACTTGATCCAGTACATATATAACTGAAATATCAGTTATGCACACATTCGCTAAGGAAACTCAGTTTCTAACATTCCCAAGCTGATTTCAACGATAGTAACTTGACAAAGTGAGCAAAAGGGTCATCATTTTTTATATTCAACGGAAAATAGAGCAAAAGGGGTTCATGACTGGAGGTACACAAGTGGTCTTGCATCAAAGCTATATAATTTCAAATGTTGCACTAAACCATTGATGTCCTGGTGAATAGAACATTTATTGAGTCAATATATTAGAATATTATCCAAGAAACCAATTCTGGGAGTACTAAAAGACTGATAAAACCTATACAAACTACATATATCGTGTACTAAAGAGGTAAGTGCAAACTTGCCAAATTTCACTGTAGTAGCAATATCTTGCGCAAGTACATATGTTGCAATCTAGAAATGGTAGGCTCAATCCAATACGACAACTGAATAAGCAAGAATCACCCGGACACGAAGAGAAGCGAAAGAAGCAGGAAATATGAATGGATTAACTATATACCACAACCGTCGTAACTGCATTTTCCACCCAGAGCTCGCCGTACGTGCTCATCAATTTCCTCTTGGCATTGCCCTCATACACTTACAGGGAGGACCCACACCGCTGCCTAAAGCCCTAATCAACCAGGAGGCCTCCTTTCAAGGGAGCTTAGAGTTTTAGGAGATACTCGGACAACACGGAGGGAACATGGGGGCAGTCGGAATTTTTTTCGGAGCCAGGGTAAGGAGCCAATGATATCACTGTCTTGTTCCTTAAGTCAATAGCGACAACCCACGCCTGGTGGGTATTGGTCTTCACCAAGGAGTTCATGTAGACAACATCATCAGCAAAGATGCTCAGGGTGGGGAAATTTGGTAACAAGTTGATCAATGCGGCGGAGTCATGAACAACACTGCCGTGTCCTAGTTGAGCCAGTAAAGCGAGATGGTCCGGGTTCTCGACCAATATGTCACGAACGTGAGCCTCACACCCTTTGCACCAAAACTTCTCGGAAAGAGCCTTGTTCCATATGACTGCCCTCCAACCAATCCAGGTCGGTGGAGTGGGCACAGTATCGACCAAATCGTCCGTGTCGGAATCCAGACCATCATAGAATATGTCAGGATCAGATGGCGGCGTAGCAGGAGCCATACGATCCTCCTGTGTTGTATACAAATCTTCGACTTCAACGAACTTGAGCGACCCCCGCTACAAATGACATCCCGGATCTTTCATGGGCTTATATATTCAGATTGGTTCCCAGGCATCCGGGCGGGAAGACGGATGAAAGAAACCGAAGCAACAGCATCCGTAGCAGTGACATTGCATGCGAGAACACCCTTGAGAAGATCGATCCATGCCATAATGGTGCTTCCGAGAGGCACCACCTTGTGCGCCGAAGCTGGCAGAAGCTCCTCCCTCTCCCTCTTGGGTGGTTTCTCCAACCGAGCGGGTTTGGCAGTCCAATCAACCGAATTGGAGGTGACGGAGTGGAGTTCATAGCCATCACCAGTACGAGGAAGGGAGAGAGCAGCCAGGATATAGTCATCGGCGTCAAGGCAGCAAATTCCAATCTTAGCAGGGCGCTTAGGCCTCGAGGCTTGGGAGCCGGAATCCATCGGAGCGACGGCTTCGCGGGACTAGCCGCGGGACTAGACGGTAAATCGGGGGCCGAAGGTGAGCGGCAGATGCACCAGGAGGAACTGCTTCTCCGAGCGGACGACACGGGGCTCCTCCGCGAAATTGGCCTGATTGAGCTCGGGGCAGTAGACGCAGACGTAGGAGAGGTCCGGCGGGGCGGCAAAGAGGATCGAGATCTCGACTTTCTGACCTTTGCTGGTCGCCGCCTCGGCCCTGGTGGACTCGTCGCCGCGGTCGAAGTAAACCCTCGTCGCGAGAAGGATGCGGCCGGGAAGGTCGCCGGCGGAGGCGTGGAGCTCCGGTATGGAGGGCGGCTGAAGGGAATCAACAAGCATCGGATTGGATTCGCTCATCATCTTGCGAAGCTCGGTTGAGGCGCCGATCTGCCGCCGACTTGGGTTAGCTGCGCGAGATCAATCTTATTGAAGATCTTTCCCTCTCCTCGTCGACTAATTTGGCCCAGCTTTGATGTGGGAAACCGGGCCGGGCAAGACTTTTCCTTATGACCCCTAAACAAAGTCCGTTACGATATTTTTAATTAAGCCATACTTAAATAGCAAAAAATCGCTAGCCTTATATCTTCAATAAGAACGCAGTGGTATGTTTTCCGTTACGGCCGGCGTACAGAGACTACTACTGTCCGTCTCCGATACAGAAAGGACAAGGACTGAGACTGGCTCAAGGAACGAGCTGCTTCATCAGATCTTGGTGCTACGCATAGTCAATGGAAAAACGTTGTGGGAAACCAAGGTTCCGGGAGTGATAATTTTTGCATGGAGGGTTCCTCGAAGCTCAGTTCCTGCAGATACGTCAAGTGCAAGAGGAATACGGTGTTTTGGCAAAAAAAAAGAGGGATATTGTGGGCCCAGACATTTATGTGATATGTAACATGGAAGAAGATACATGCGTGGAACACGTGATTTGCAACCCGAACTATATTAAAAAAAAGATACATCACATCATTTCTTTATGTAAAGGAGGTTGAACCTCGGCCTCTGCATTGAGTGATGCACACTATCATTTTCATTATACTCCCTCCGTTTCTAAATATTTGTCTTTCTAGAGATATCAACAAGTGATCACATACGAAGCAAAATGAGTGAATCTACACTCTAAAATATGTCTATATACATCCATATGTAGTCACTTGTTTAAATCTCTAGAAAGACAAATATTTAGGAACGGAGGGAGTATTATTCAATATATAATGTCTTACAAGATAAAACATCAATCCTTCCAAATTCATCTTCTAGGGGACAAATATCGCTCCACCTACAAGCTTGATGATAGTGGTGGTCATGATCAAGGCTGCTTACCCTGGCTTTTCCCCTACACACATCTGCCGGTGCAGAAAACCGTCATATCTCTCGATAGGGTACCTTGCGTAGCAGAAAGTCACAGACTGGAGGTCACACGGTTTTTTTACCTAGGTACGGGCCTCCATGATGGAGTAGTACCCTACATTCTGGTGGTTGTTTATCGATGGTGTGTATACCACGTGCGAGGGGTTACAGAGAGATGTATGAGTCTATCCATAGTTATTTCTATGGGAATAGATGGGAATGAGAGTCCCCTAGCCCCCCTTATATACACAGTGGGGCCTAGGGTTTAACAAAGGGAGGTGCGATTAGGTCACCGTTGTGATCATCTTTGCGACCAAGATGATCCAGAGAGATATCTATCCCTTCCTCTGGGCTCCCTTCTGTCCTTGGGTAAATGGTTGGCCTTGTGGGCCTACCGTCAGGCTCTATGCACGCGAGCCACCCCCACTGCATGACCCCATTAGTAGCCCTTGAGCGCGTCGGACGTTGCAGAACTTGGTCTTCGAGATTTTCGGTCGGCCCTTCTCCCTTCATAGTGCTCGGTCTTCAATATGGCGTTCGGGGAGTCCGGCCGCTAGCGAGGCCCTGTCATGGGCAACCCGTGGCGAGGGCTTTGTTGGTAGGCTTCCTGAGGATCGGAGCATCGCAGATGCGTCCTTCCAACTTAGTCGATGCGTTTTGGGAAGCCATTGGGCGGACACCGCTTATGGTGCTTCATCATGATGATAACTCTGGAATTCGCGTGCTCGTGCTTCACGGAGCGGGAAACCACAGGAGACGTGGAGCACGTGTCACATCGTGATGTCCGCCCATTTGGTTTCAGGACGGCTTATAAGAAGGAAAAATTGCCTCGTCTTCTCCATATTAGCCCTCCGCCTCTCGTTTCTTTGCTTGTGCCGCCGTCGCCAGTTTCTCGCGATTCACCCACGCAATCCTTGATCCTTCAGCGTCGCTGTTATCATGGTTAAGACCAATAGGAAGAGAGAGCTCGTGCCTCGAGCCAAGTTCTGCCCACCGCCATGACAAAGAAGACAGAAGAGAGCTGCCACCGGAGAAGGGAAGAAGCTGCCACTGTGTACTAATTGGTATTTTTCCCAGATGAAGCTCTAAAACGCAGCCATAGAAAGGAGAGTGATGGATGCAATGTTTGTATTTTTATGGAGAAAGACCTAGCAAATGCACTAGTCCATTGCTTACTTGCAAAAATATTTTGGGATGAAGCTCAAAGTAGGTTCAGTTTCAAGCTAGCAAGACTGCATCCTGACACGTGTGGGATCGCAATGTTTTATGTGATCCCCAGTCAAATCGGGTGAGAGCAAAATATTTCTATGTTATGTGGGCGATATGGAGGTCAAGGGATAAATGCAGACAAGATCAAGAGAAGTTGGTGAAGGAAATATGCCCTAGAGGCAATAATAAAGTTATTATTTATTTCCTTATATCATGATAAATGTTTATTATTCATGCTAGAATTGTATTAACCGGAAACATAATACATGTGTGAATACATAGACAAACAGAGTGTCACTAGTATGCCTCTACTTGACTAGCTCGTTAATCAAAGATGGTTATGTTTCCTAACCATGGACAAAGAGTTGTCATTTGATTAACGGGATCACATCATTAGTTGAATGATCTGATTGACATGACCCATTCCATTAGCTTAGCACCCGATCGTTTATTATGTTGCTATTACTTTCTTCATGACTTATACATGTTCCTATGACTATGAGATTATGCAACTCCCGTTTGCCGGAGGAACACTTTGTGTGCTACCAAACGTCACAACGTAACTGGGTGATTATAAAGGAGCTCTACAGGTGTCTCCAAAGGTACATGTTGGGTTGGCGTATTTCGAGATTAGGATTTGTCACTCCGATTGTCGGGGAGGTATCTCTAGGCCCTCTCGGTAATGCACATCACTGAAGCCTTGCAAGCATTGCAACTAATGAGTTAGTTGCGGGATGATGTATTATGGAATGAGTAAAGAGACTTGCCGGTAACGAGATTGAACTAGGTATGGGATACCGACGATCGAATCTCGGGCAAGTAACATACCGATGACAAAGGGAACAACGTATGTTGTTATGCGGTCTGACCGATAAAAGATCTTCGTAGAATATGTAGGAGCCAATATGAGAATCCAGGTTCCGCTATTGGTTATTGACCAGAGACGTGTCTCGGTCATGTCTACATTGTTCTCCAACCCGTAGGGTCCGCACGCTTAAGGTTACGATGACAGTTATATTATGAGTTTATGCATTTTGATGTACCGACGTTTGTTCGGAGTCCCGGATGTGATCACGGACATGACGAGGAGTCTCGAAATGGTCGAGACATAAAGATTGATATATTGGAAGCCTATGTTTGCATATCGGAAGTGTTCCGGGTGAAATCGGGATTTTACCGGAGTACCAGGAGGTTACCGGAACCCCCCGGGAGGTATATGGGCCTTAGTGGGCCTTAGTGGAAGAGAGGAGAGGTGGCCAGAGATGGGCCGCGCGCCCCTCCCCCCCTGGTCCGAATAGGACAAGGAGAGGGGGCCGGCCCCCCTTCCTCCTCTCTCTCTCCTCTTTTTCCCCTCCATGAGGGGGGAGTCCTACTCCCGGAGGGAGTAGGACTCCTCCTGGCGCGCCTCCTCTTGGCCGCCCCCCCCTTTGAGCCTTTATATACGGAGGTAAGGGGCACCCCTAGAGACACAAGTTGATCCACGTGATCATATTCTTAGCCATGTGCGGTGCCCCCTTCCACCATAGTCCTCGATAATATTGTAGCGGTGCTTAGGCGAAGCCCTGCGACAGTAGAATATCAAGATCGTCACCACGCCGTCGTGCTGACGGAACTCTTCCCCGACACTTTGCTGGATCGGAGTCCGGGGATCGTCGTCGAGCTGAACGTGTGCTAGAACACGGAGGTGCCGTAGTTTCGGTGCTTGATCGGTCGGGCCGTGGAGACGTACGACTACATCAACCAAGTTAACGCTTCCGTTGTCGATCTACAAGGGTACGTAGATCACACTCTCCCCCTCTCGTTGCTATGCATCACCATGATCTTGCGTGTGCGTAGGAATTTTTTTGAAATTACTATGAAACCCAACAGTGGCATCGAGCCTAGGTTTTATGTGTTGATGTTATATGCATGAGTAGAACACATGTGAGTTGTGGGCGATATAAGTCATACTGCTTACCAGCATGTCATACTTTGGTTCGACGGTATTGTTGGACGAAGCGGCCCGGACCGACATTACGCATACGCTTACGCGAGACCGGTTCTCCCGACGTGCTTTGCACAAAGGTGGCTAGCGGGTGACAGTTTCTCCAACTTTAGTTGAACCGAGTGTGGCTACGCCCGGTCCTTGCGAAGGTTAAAACAGCACCAACTTGACAAACTATCGTTGTGGTTTTGATGCGTAGGTAAGATTGGTTCTTGCTTAAGCCCGTAGCAGCCACGTAAAACTTGCAACAACAAAGTAGAGGACGTCTAACTTGTTTTTGCAGGGCATGTTGTGATGTGATATGGTCAAGACATGATGCTAAATTTTATTGTATGAGATGATCATGTTTTGTAACCGAGTTATCGGCAACTGGCAGGAGCCATATGGTTGTCGCTTTATTGTATGCAATGCAATCGCGCTGTAATGCTTTACTTTATCACTAAGCGGTAGCGATAGTCGTGGAAGCATAAGATTGGCGAGACGACAACGATGCTGCGATGGAGATCAAGGTGTCGCGCCGGTGACGATGGTGATCACGACGGTGCTTCGGAGATGGAGATCACAAGCACAAGATGATGATGGCCATATCATATCACTTATATTGATTGCATGTGATGTTTATCTTTTATGCATCTTATATTGCTTTGATTGACGGTAGCATTATAAGATGATCTCTCACTAATTATCAAGAAGTGTTCTCCCTGAGTATGCACCGTTGCGAAAGTTCTTCGTGCTGAGACACCACGTGATGATCGGGTGTGATAGGCTCTACGTTCAAATACAACGGGTGCAAAACAGTTGCACACGCGGAATACTCAGGTTATACTTGACAAGCCAAGCATATACAGATATGGCCTCGGAACACGGAGACCGAAAGGTCGAGCGTGAATCATATAGTAGATATGATCAACATAGTGATGTTCACCAACGAAACTACTCCATCTCACGTGATGATCGGACATGGTTTTGTTGACTTGGATCACGTAATCACTAAGAGGATTAGAGGGATGTCTATCTAAGTGGGAGTTCTTTAAGTAATATGATTAATTGAACCTAAATTTATCATGAACTTAGTACCTGATAGTATCTTGCTTATGTATGTTTGATTGTAGATAGATGGCCCATGCTGTTGTTCCATTGAATTTTAATGCGTTCCTTGAGAAAGCAAAGTTGAAAGATGATGGTAGCAATTACACAGACTGGGTCCGTAACTTGAGGATTATCCTCATTGCTGCACAGAAGAATTACGTCCTGGAAGCACCGCTGGGTGCCAGGCCTGCTGCTGGAGCAACACCAGATGTTATGAACGTCTGGCAGAGCAAAGCTGATGACTACTCGATAGTTCAATGTGCCCTGCTGTACGGCTTAGAACCGGGACTTCAACGATGTTTTGAACATCATGGGGCATATGAGATGTTCCGGGAGTTGAAGTTAATATTTCAAGCAAATGCCCGGATTGAGAGATATGAAGTCTCCAATAAGTTCTATAGCAACAAGATGGAGGAGAACAGTTCTGTCAGTGAGCATATACTCAAGATGTCTGGGTATTGTAATCACTTGATTCAACTGGAAGTTAATCTTCCGGATGATAGCATCATTGATAGAATTCTCCAATCACTTCCACCAAGCTACAAGAGCTTCGTGATGAACTATAATATGCAAGGGATGAATAAGACTATTCCCGAGCTCTTCGCAATGCTGAAAGTTGCGGAGGTAGAAATCAAGAAGGAGCATCAAGTGTTGATGGTCAACAAGACCACTAGTTTCAAGAAAAAGGGAAAAGGGAAGAAGAAGGGGAACTTCAAGAAGAACAGCAAGCAAGTTGCTACTCGAGAGAAGAAACCCAAGTCTGGACCTAAGCCTGAAACTGAGTGCTTCTACTACAAGCAGACTGGTCACTGGAAGCGGAACTGCCCCAAGTATTTGGCGGATAAGAAGGATGGCAAGGTGAACAAAGGTATATGTGATATACATGTTATTGATGTGTACCTTACTAATGCTCGCAGTAGCACCTGGGTATTTGATACTGGTTCTGTTGCTAATATTTGCAACTCGAAACAGGGACTACGGATTAAGCGAAGATTGGCTAAGGACGAGGTGACGATGCGCGTGGGAAACGGTTCCAAAGTCGATGTGATCGCGGTCGGCGCGCTTCCTCTACATATACCTTCGGGATTAATATTAGACCTAAATAATTTTTATTTGGTGCCAGCGTTAAGCATGAACATTATATCTGGATCTTGTTTGATGCGAGACGGTTATTCATTTAAATCAGAGAATAATGGTTGTTCTATTTATATGAGTAATATCTTTTATGGTCATGCACCCTTGAAGAATGGTCTATTCTTATTGAATCTTGATAGTAGTGACACACATATTCATAATGTTGAAGCCAAAAGATGCAGAGTTGATAATGATAGTGCAACTTATTTGTGGCACTGCCGTTTAGGTCATATCGGTGTAAAGCGCATGAAGAAACTCCATACTGATGGACTTTTGGAACCACTTGATTATGAATCACTTGGTACTTGCGAACCATGCCTCATGGGCAAGATGACTAAAACGCCGTTCTCCGGTACTATGGAGAGAGCAACAGATTTGTTGGAAATCATACATACAGATGTATGTGGTCCGATGAATATTGAGGCTCGTGGCGGATATCGTTATTTTCTCACCTTCACAGATGACTTAAGCAGATATGGGTATATCTACTTAATGAAACATAAGTCTGAAACATTTGAAAAGTTCAAAGAATTTCAGAGTGAAGTTGAAAATCATCATAACAAGAAAATAAAGTTTCTACGATCTGATCGTGGAGGCGAATATTTGAGTTACGAGTTTGGTGTACATTTGAAACAATACAGAATAGTTTTGCAACTCACGCCACCCGGAACACCACAGCGTAATGGTGTGTCCGAACGTCGTAATCATACTTTACTAGATATGGTGCGATCTATGATGTCTCTTACTGATTTACCGCTATCGTTTTGGGGTTATGCTTTGGAGACGGCCGCATTCACGTTAAATAGGGCACCATCAAAATCCGTTGAGACGACGCCTTATGAACTATGGTTTGGCAAGAAACCAAAGTTGTCGTTTCTGAAAGATTGGGGCTGCGATGCTTATGTGAAAAAGCTTCAACCTGATAAGCTCGAACCCAAATCGGAGAAATGTGTCTTCATAGGATATCCAAAGGAGACTATTGGATACACCTTCTATCACAGATCCAAAGGCAAGACTTTTGTTGCTAAGTTCGGAAACTTTCTGGAGAAGGAGTTTCTCTCGAAAGAAGTGAGTGGGAGGAAAGTAGAACTTGACGAGGTAACTGTACCTGCTCCCTTATTGGAAAGTAGTGCATCATAGAAAACTGTTTCTGTGACACCTACACCAATTAGTGAGGAAGCTAATGATAATGATCATGAAACTTCAGAACAAGATACTACTGAAACTCGTAGATCAACCAGAGTGAGATCCGTGCCAGAGTGGTACGGTAATCCTGTTCTGGAAGTCATGCTACTAGATCATGATGAACCTACGAACTATGAAGAAGCGATGGTGAGCCCAGATTCCGCAAAATGGCTTGAAGCCATGAAATCTGAGATGGGATCCATGTATGAGAACAAAGTGTGGACTTTGGTTGACTTTCCCAATGATCGGCAAGCAATTGAGAATAAATGGATCTTCAAGAAGAAGACTGACGCCAACGGTAATATTACTGTCTACAAAGCTCGACTTGTCGCAAAAGGGTTTCGGCAAGTTCAAGGGATTGACTACGATGAGACCTTCTCACCCGTAGCGATGCTTAAGTTTGTCCGAATCATGTTAGCAATTGCCGCATTTTATGATTATGAAATTTGGCAGATGGATGTCAAAACTGCATTCCTGAATGGATTTCTGGAAGAAGAGTTGTATATGATGCAACCAGAGGGTTTTGTCGATCCAAAGGGAGCTAACAAAGTGTGCAAGCTCCAGCGATCCATTTATGGACTGATGCAAGCATCTCGGAGTTGGAATAAACGCTTTGATAGTGTGATCAAAGCATTTGGTTTTATACAGACTTTCGGAGAAGCCTGTATTTACAAGAAAGTGAGTGGGTGCTCTGTAGCATTTCTGATATTATATGTGGATGACATATTACTGATTGGAAATGATATAGAATTTCTGGATAGCATAAAGGGATACTTGAATAAGAGTTTTTCAATGAAAGACCTCGGTGAAGCTGCTTACATATTAGGCATTAAGTGTTGGAAATATGCCCTAGAGGCAATAATAAAAGCATTATTATTATATTTCCTTGTTCATGATAATTGTCTTTATTCATGCTATAATTGTGTTATCCGGAAATCGTAATACATGTGTGAATAATAGACACCAACATGTCCCTAGTAAGCCTCTAGTTGACTAGCTCGTTGATCAACAGATAGTCATGGTTTCCTGACTATGGACATTGGATGTCATTGATAACGAGATCACATCATTAGGAGAATGATGTGATGGACAAGACCCAATCCTAAACATAGCATAAGATCGTGTAGTTCGTTTGCTAGAGTTTTCCAATGTCAAGTATCCTTTCCTTAGACCATGAGATCGTGTAACTCCCGGATACCGTAGGAGTGCTTTGGGTGTACCAAACGTCACAAGTAACTAGGTGACTATAAAGGTATACTACGGGTATCTCCGAAAGTGTCTGTTGGGTTGACACGGATCAAGACTGGGATTTGTCACTCCGTATGACGGAGAGGTATCACTGGGCCCACTCGGTAATGCATCATCATACTGAGCTCAAAGTGACCAAGTGTCTGGTCACGGGATCATGCATTACGGTACGAGTAAAGTGACTTGCCGGTAACGAGATTGAACGAGGTATTGGGATACCGACGATCGAATCTCGGGCAAGTAACATATCGATTGACAAAGGGAATTGCATACGGGGTTGCTTGAATCCTCGACATCGTGGTTCATCTGATGAGATCATCGTGGAGCATGTGGGAGCCAACATGGGTATCCAGATCCCGCTGTTGGTTATTGACCAGAGAGTCGATTCGGTCATGTCTGCATGTCTCCCGAACCCGTAGGGTCTACACACTTAAGGTTCGGTGACGCTAGGGTTGTAGGGATATGTATATGCAGTAACCCGAATGTTGTTCGGAGTCCCGGATGAGATCCCGGACGTCAGGAGGAGTTCCGGAATGGTCCGGAGGTAAAGAATTATATATAGGAAGTCCTGTTTCGGCCATCGGGACAAGTTTCGGGGTTATCGGTATTGTACCGGGACCACCGGAAGGGTCCCGGGGGTCCACCTGCCCCCAGGGGCCACATGGGCTGTAGGGGGTGCGCCTTGGCCTACATGGGCCAAGGGCACCAGCCCCAAAGGGCCCATGCGCCTAGGGTTTCACAAAAGGGAAGAGTCCCAATAGTGGAAGGCACCTCCTAGGTGCCTTGGGGGGGAGGGAAACCTCCCCTTGGCCGCCGCCCCCCTATGAGATTGGATCACCTAGGGCCGGCGCCCCCCCTTGGCTCTCCTATATATAGTGGGGGAAGGAGGGCTTTTCATCGACGCCTTTGGTTGCCTCCTTCTCCCTCTCCAACACCTTCTCCTCCTCCATAGCGCTTGGCGAAGCCCTGACGGAGTACTGCAGCTCCATCACCACCACGCTGTTGTGCTGCTGCTGGAGCCATCTTCCTCAACCTCTCCTTCCTTCTTGCTGGATCAAGAAGAAGGAAACATTACGCTGACCGTACGTGTGTTGAACACGGAGGTGCCGTTCGTTCGGCGCTAGGATCTTCGGTGATTTGGATCACGTCGTGTACGACTTCCTCATCCCCGTTCTTTGAACGCTTCCGCGCGTGATCTACAAAGGTATGTAGATGCAATCCAATCACTCGTTGCTAGATGAACTCCTAGATGGATCTTGGTGAAACCGTAGGAAAATTTTTGTTTTCTGCAACGTTCCCCAACAGTGGCATCATGAGCTAGGTCTATGCGTAGTTCTTCTTGCGCGAGTAGAACAGAATTTGTTGTGGGTGTAGATGTTGTCAACTTTCTTGCCGCTACTAGTCTTATCTTGCTTCAACGGTATTGTGGGATGAAGCGGCCCGGACCAACCTTACACGTATGCTTACATGAGACCGGTTCCACCAACTAACATGCACTAGTTGCATAAGGTGGCTGGCGGGTGTCTGTCTCTCCTACTTTAGTTGGAGCGGATTCAATGAAAAGGGTCCTTATGAAGGGTAAATAGAAGTTGACAAATCACGTTGTGGCTTTCACGTAGGTAAGAAAACGTTCTTGCTAGAACCCTACTTCAGCCACGTAAAACTTGCAACAACAATTAGAGGACGTCTAACTTGTTTTTGCAGCAAGTGCTTTGTGATATGATATGGCCAAAGTTGTGATGAATGATGAACGATGTATATGTGATGTATGAGTTGTTCATGCTATTGTAATAGGAATCACGACTTGCATGTCGATAAGTATGACAACCGGCAGGAGCCATAGGAGTTGTCTTTATTTTTTATATGACCTGCATGTCATTAAGAAACGCCATGTAAATTACTTTACTTTATTGCTAAACGCGTTAGCCATAGTAGTAGAAGTAATAGTTGGCGAGCAACTTCATGGAGACACAATGATGGAGATCATGATGATGGAGATCATGGTGTCATGCCGGTGACAAGATGATCATGGAGCCCCAAGATGGAGATCAAAGGAGCTATGTGATATTGGCCATATCATGTCACTATTATTATTTGATTGCGTGTGATGTTTATCATGTTTTGCATCTTGTTTGCTTAGAACGACGGTAGTAAATAAGATGATCCCTCATAATAATTTCAAGAAAGTGTTCCCCCTAACTGTGCACTGTTGCGACAGTTCGTTGTTTCAATGCACCCCGTGATGATCGGGTGTTTGATTCAAAACGTTCACATACAACGGGTGTAAGACAGATTTACACATGCAAACACTTAGGTTGACTTGACGAGCCTAGCATGTGTATAGACATGGCCTCGAAACACAGAAGACCGAAAGGTCGAGCATGAGTCGTATAGAAGATACGATCAACATGAAGATGTTCACCGACGTTGACTAGTCCGTCTCACATGATGATCGGACATGGCCTAGTTGACTCGGATCATGTTATACTTAGATGACTAGAAGAGGGATGTCTATCTAAGTGGGAGTTCATTGAATAATTTGATTAGATGAACTTAATTATCATGAACTTAGTCTAAAATCTTTACAATATGTCTTGTAGATCAAATGGCCAACGCAGTCCTCAACTTCAACGCGTTCCTAGAGAAAACCAAGCTGAAAGACGATGGCAGCAACTATACGGACTAGGTCCGGAACCTGAGGATCATCCTCATAGCTTCCAAGAAAGATTATGTCCTACAAGCACCGCTAGGTGATCCACCCGTCCCACATAACCAAGACGTTATGAACGCTTGGCAGACACGTGCTGATGACTACTCCCTCATTCAGTGCGGCATGCTTTACAGCTTAGAGCCGGGACTCCAAAAGTGTTTTGAGAGACATGGAGCATATGAGATGTTCGAAGAGCTGAAATGGTTTTTCAAGCTCATGCCCGGGTCGAGAGATATGAAGTCTCCGACAAATTATTTAGCTGTAAGATGGAGGAAAATAGTTCTGTCAGTGAGCACATACTCACTATGTCTGGGTTACATAACCGCTTGACTCAGCTAGGAGTTAATCTCCCAGATGATGCGGTCATTGACAGAATCCTCCGTCGCTTCCACCAAGCTACAAGAGCTTTGTGATGAACTTCAATATGCAGGGGATGGAAAAGACCATTCCTGAAGTATTTGCTATGCTGAAATCAGCAGAGGTAGAAGTCAAGAAGGAACATCAAGTGTTGATGGTGAATAAAACCACTAAGTTCAAGAAGGGCAAGGGTAAAAAGAACTTCAAGAAGGACGGCAAAGGAGTTGCCGCGCCCGGCAAGCAAGCTGCTGGGAAGAAGCCAAAGAATGGACCCAAGCCTGAGACTGAGTGCTTTTATTGCAAGGGAAGTGGTCACTGGAAGCGGAACTGCCCCAAATACTTAGCGGACAAGAAGTCAGCAAAACAAAAGGGGCTGCGGAATAAGCGGAGACTGGCAAAGGACGAGGTGACGATGCGCGTCGGGAATGGTTCCAAGGTCAATGTGATCTCCGTCGGCACGCTACCTCTATATTTACCTTCAGGATTAGTTTTAAACCTTAATAATTGTTATTTAGTGCCAGCTTTGAGCATGAACATTGTATCAGGATCTCGTTTAATTCGAGATGGCTACTCATTTAAATCCGAGAATAATGGTTGTTCTATTTATATGAGAGATATGTTTTATGGTCATGCTCCTATGGTGAAAGGTTTATTCTTAATGAATCTCGAGCGTAATGCTACACATATTCATAGTGTGAGTACCAAAAGATGTAAAGTTGATAATGATAGTCCCACATACTTGTGGCACTGCCGCCTTGGTCACATAGGTGTCAAACGCATGAAGAAGCTCCATGCAGATGGACTTTTAGAGTCTCTTGATTATGAATCATTTGACACGTGCGAACCATGCCTCATGGGTAAGGTGACCAAGACTCCGTTCTCAGGAACAATGGAGCGAGCAACCAACTTATTGGAAATCATACATACGGATGTGTGCGGTCCAATGAGTGTTGAGGCTCGCGGTGGCTATCGTTATGTTCTCACCCTCACTGATGACTTGAGTAGATATGGGTATGTCTACTTAATGAAACACAAGTCTGAAACCTTTGAAAAGTTCAAGGAATTTTAGAGTGAGGTTGAGAATCAACGTGACAGGAAAATCAAGTTTCTATGATCAGATCGTGGAGGAGAATACTTGAGTCACGAATTTGGCACACACTTAAGAAAATGTGGAATAGTTTCACAACTCACGCCGCCTGGAACACCTCAGCGTAATGGTGTGTCCGAACGTCGTAATCACACTCTATTAGATATGGTACGATCTATGATGTCTCTTACCGATTTACCGCTATCTTTTTGGGGCTATGCTTTAGAGACTGCCGCATTCACTTTAAATAGGGCTCCGTCGAAATCTGTTGAGACGACACCGTTTGAATTATGGTTTGGGAAGAAACCTAAGCTGTCGTTTCTAAAAGTTTGGGGATGCGATGCTTATGTCAAGAAACTTCAACCTGAAAATCTTGAACCCAAGTCAGAAAAATGCGTCTTCATAGGATACCCTAAAGAAACTGTTGGGTATACCTTCTACCTCAGATCCGAAGGCAAGATCTTTGTTGCCAAGAATGGATTCTTTCTAGAGAAAGAGTTTCTCTCGAAAGAAGTAAGTGGGAGGAAAGTAGAACTTGATGAAGTGTTACCTCGTGAACCGGAAAATGGCACAACTCAAGAAAATGTTCCTGAGGTGTCTGCACCAACTAGAGAGGAAGTTATTGATGATGATCAAGATACTTCTGATCAAGCTCCTACTGAAATTCGAAGGTCCACAAGGACACGTTCCGCACCAGAGTGGTACGGCAACCCTATCTTGGAAATCATGTTGTTAGACAACGGTGAACCTTCGAACTATGAAGAAGTGATGGCGGGCCCGGATTCCGACAAATGGCTAGAAGCCATGAAATCCGAGATAGGATCCATGTATGAAAACGAAGTATGGACTTTAACTGACTTGCCCGTTGAACGGCGAGCCATAGAAAATAAATGGATCTTTAAGAAGAAGACAGACGCGGATGGTAATGTGACCATCTATAAAGCTAGGCTTGTCGCTAAGGGTTATCGACAAGTTCAAGGGGTTGACTACGATGAGACTTTCTCACCGGTAGCAAAGCTAATGTCCGTCCGAATCATGTTAGCAATTGCCGCATTCTACGATTATGAAATATGGCAAATGGACGTCAAAACGGCATTCCTTAATGGTTTCCTTAAGGAAGAATTGTATATGATGCAGCCGGAAGGTTTTGTCGATCCTAAGAATGCTAACAAGGTGTGCAAGCTCCAACGCTCGATTTATGGCTGGTGCAAGCATCTCGGAGTTGGAACATTCGCTTTGATGAGATGATCAAAGCGTTTGGGTTTACGCAGACTTATGGAGAAGCCTGCGTTTACAAGAAAGTGAGTGGGAGCTCTGTAGCATTTCTCATACTATATGTAGATGACATACTTTTGATGGGAAATGATATAGAACTCTTGGACAGCATCAAGGCCTACATGAATAAGAGTTTTTCAATGAAGGACCTTGGAGAAGCTGCTTATATATTAGGAATCAAGATCTATAGAGATAGATCAAGACGCCTCATAGGTCTTTCACAAAGCACATACCTTGATAAGATATTGAAGAAGTTCAATATGGATCAGTCTAAGAAGGGGTTCTTGCCTGTGTTGCAAGGTGTAAAATTGAGCTCAGCTCAATGTCCGACCACAGAAGAAGATATAGAAGAGATGAGCGTCATCCCCTATGCCTCAGCCATAGGTTCTATTATGTATGCCATGCTGTGTACCAGACCTGATGTAAACCTTGCCGTAAGTTTGGTAGGAAGGTACCAAAGTAATCCCGGCAAGGAACACTGGACAGCGGTCAAGAATATCCTGAAGTACCTGAAAAGGACTAAGGAAATGTTTCTCGTTTATGGAGGTGACAAAGAGCTCGTCGTAAAGGGTTACGTCGACGCTAGCTTCGACACAGATCTGGATGACTCTAAGTCACAAACCGGATACGTGTATATTTTGAATGGTGGGAAGTAAGCTGGTGCAGTTGCAAGCAAAGCGTCGTGGCGGGATCTACATGTGAAGCGGAGTACATGGCAGCCTCGGAGGCAGCGCATGAAGCAATTTGGGTGAAGGAGTTCATCACCGACCTAGGAGTCATACCCAATGCGTCGGGGCCAATCAAACTCTTTTGTGACAACACTGGAGCTATTGCACTTGCCAAGGAGCCCGGGTTTCACAAGAAGACAAGGCACATCAAGCGTCGCTTCAACTCCATTCGTGAAAATGTTCAAGATGGAGACATAGAGATTTGTAAAGTACATACGGGCCTGAATGTGGCAGATCCGTTGACTAAACCTCTCCCTAGGGCAAAACATGATCAACACCAGAATTCCATGGGTGTTCGATTCATCACAATGTAACTAGATTATTGACTCTAGTGCAAGTGGGAGACTGTTGGAAATATGCCCTAGAGGCAATAATAAAAGCATTATTATTATATTTCCTTGTTCATGATAATTGTCTTTATTCATGCTATAATTGTGTTATCCGGAAATCGTAATACATGTGTGAATAACAAACACCAGCATGTCCCTAGTAAGCCTCTAGTTGACTAGCTCGTTGATCAACAGATAGTCATGGTTTCCTGACTATGGACATTGGATGTCATTGATAACGAGATCACATCATTAGGAGAATGATGTGATGGACAAGACCCAATCCTAAACATAGCATAAGATCGTGTAGTTCGTTTGCTAGAGTTTTCCAATGTCAAGTATCCTTTCCTTAGACCATGAGATCGTGTAACTCCCGGATACCGTAGGAGTGCTTTGGGTGTACCAAACATCACAACGTAACTGGGTGACTATAAAGGTATACTACGGGTATCTCCGAAAGTGTCTGTTGGGTTGACACGGATCAAGACTGGGATTTGTCACTCCGTATGACGGAGAGGTATCACTGGGCCCACTCGGTAATGCATCATCATAATGAGCTCAAAGTGACCAAGTGTCTGGTCACGGGATCATGCATTATGGTACGAGTAAAGTGACTTGCCGGTAACGAGATTGAACGAGGTATTGGGATACCGACGATCGAATCTCGGGCAAGTAACATATCGATTGACAAAGGGAATTGCATACGGGGTTGCTTGAATCCTCGACATCGTGGTTCATCCGATGAGATCATCGTGGAGCATGTGGGAGCCAACATGGGTATCCAGATCCCGCTGTTGGTTATTGACCAGAGAGTCGTCTCGGTCATGTCTGCATGTCTCCCGAACCCGTAGGGTCTACACACTTAAGGTTCGGTGACGCTAGGGTTGTAGGGATATGTATATGCAGTAACCCGAATGTTGTTCGGAGTCCCGGATGAGATCTCGGACATCACGAGGAGTTCCGGAATGGTCCGGAGGTAAAGAATTATATATATAGGAAGTCCTGTTTCGGCCATCGGGACAAGTTTCGGGGTTATCGGTATTGTACCGGGACCACCAGAAGGGTCCCGGGGGTCCACCTGCCCCCAGGGGCCACATGGGCTGTAGGGGGTGCGCCTTGGCCTACATGGGCCAAGGGCACCAGCCCCAAAGGGCCCATGCGCCTAGGGTTTCACAAAAGGGAAGAGTCCCAATAGTGGAAGGCACCTCCTAGGTGCCTTGGGGGGAGGGGGGGAGGGAAACCTCCCCTTGGCCGCCGCCCCCCTAGGAGATTGGATCTCCTAGGGCCGGCGCCCCCCTTGGCTCTCCTATATATAGTGGGGGAAGGAGGGATTTTCATCGACGCCTTTGGTTGCCTCCTTCTCCCTCTCCAACACCTTCTCCTCCTCCATAGCGCTTGACGAAGCCCTGACGGAGTACTGCAGCTCCATCACCACCACGCCGTCGTGCTGCTGCTGGAGCCATCTTCCTCAACCTCTCCTTCCTTCTTGCTGGATCAAGAAGAAGGAGACGTTATGCTGACCGTACGTGTGTTTAACACGGAGGTGCCGTCCGTTCGGCGCTAGGATCTTCGGTGATTTGGATCACGTCGTGTACGACTTCCTCATCCCCGTTCTTTGAACGCTTCCGCGCGTGATCTACAAAGGTATGTAGATGCAATCCAATCACTCGTTGCTAGATGAACTCCTAGATGGATCTTGGTGAAACCGTAGGAAAATTTTTGTTTTCTGCAACGTTCCCCAACATTAAGATCTATAGAGATAGATCAAGACGCTTAATTGGACTTTCACAGAGCACATACCTTGACAAAGTTTTGAAGAAGTTCAAAATGGATCAAGCAAAGAAAGGGTTCTTGCCTGTGTTACAAGGTGTAAAGTTGAGTAAGACTCAATGCCCAACCACTGCAGAAGATAGAGATGAAAGATGTTCCCTATGCTTCAGCCATAGGCTCTATCATGTATGCAATGCTGTGTACCAGACCTGATGTGTGCCTTGCTATAAGTCTAGCAGGGAGGTACCAAAGTAATCCAGGAGTGGATCACTGGACATCGGTCAAGAACATCCTGAAGTACCTGAAAAGGACTAAGGATATGTTTCTCGTATATGGAGGTGACAAAGAGCTCATCGTAAACGGTTATGTTGATGCAAGCTTTGACACTGATCCGGACGATTCTAAATCGCAAACCGGATACGTGTTTACTTTAAACGGTGGAGCTGTCAGTTGGTGCAGTTCTAAACAAAGCATCGTGGCGGGATCTACATGTGAAGCGGAGTACATAGCTGCTTCGGAAGCAGCAAACGAAGGAGTCTGGATGAAGGAGTTCATATCCTATCTAGGTGTCATACCTAGTGCTTCGGGTCCAATGAAAATCTTTCGTGACAATACTGGTCCAATTGCCTTGGCGAAGGAATCCAGATTTCACAAGAGAACCAAGCACATCAAGAGACGCTTCAATTCCATCCGGGATCTAGTCCAGGTGGGAGACATAGAGATTTGCAAGATACATACGGATCTGAATGTAATATACCCGTTGACTAAGCCTCTTCCACGAGCAAAACATGATCAGCACCAAGGCTCCATGGGTGTTAGAATCATTACTGTGTAATCTAGATTATTGACTCTAGTGCAAGTGGGAGACTGAAGGAAATATGCCCTAGAGGCAATAATAAAGTTATTATTTATTTCCTTATATCATGATAAATGTTTATTATTCATGCTAGAATTGTATTAACCGGAAACATAATACATGTGTGAATACATAGACAAACAGAGTGTCACTAGTATGCCTCTACTTGACTAGCTCGTTAATCAAAGATGGTTATGTTTCCTAACCATGGACAAAGAGTTGTCATTTGATTAACGGGATCACATCATTAGTTGAATGATCTGATTGACATGACCCATTCCATTAGCTTAGCACCCGATCGTTTAGTATGTTGCTATTGCTTTCTTCATGACTTATACATGTTCCTATGACTATGAGATTATGCAACTCCCGTTTGCCGGAGGAACACTTTGTGTGCTACCAAACGTCACAACGTAACTGGGTGATTATAAAGGAGCTCTACAGGTGTCTCCAAAGGTACATGTTGGGTTGGCGTATTTCAAGATTAGGATTTGTCACTCCGATTGTCGGGGAGGTATCTCTGGGCCCTCTCGGTAATGCACATCACTGAAGCCTTGCAAGCGTTGCAACTAATGAGTTAGTTGCGGGATGATGTATTACGGAACGAGTAAAGAGACTTGCCGGTAACGAGATTGAACTAGGTATGGGATACCGACGATCGAATCTCGGGCAAGTAACATGCCAATGACAAACAGAACAACATATGTTGTTATGCGGTCTGACCGATAAAAGATCTTCGTAGAATATGTAGGAGCCAATATGAGCATCCAGGTTCCGCTATTGGTTATTGACCAGAGACGTCTCTCGGTCATGTCTACATTGTTCTCGAACCCGTAGGGTCCGCACGCTTAAGGTTACGATGAAAGTTATATTATGAGTTTATGCATTTTGATGTACCGAAGTTTGTTCGGAGTCCCGGATGTGATCACGGACATGACGAGGAGTCTTGAAATGGTTGAGACATAAAGATTGATATATTGGAAGCCTATGTTTGGATATCGGAAGTGTTCCGGGTGAAATCGGGATTTTACCGGAGTATCGGGAGGTTACCGGAACCCCCCGGGAGGTATATGGGCCTTAGTGGGCCTTAGTGGAAGAGAGGAGAGGTGGCCAGAGATGGGCCGCGCGCCCATCCCCCCTGGTCCGAATAGGACAAGGAGCGGGGGACGGCCCCCTTCCTCCTCTCTCTCTCCTCTTTTTCCCCTCCGTGAATCCTATTCCAACTAGGAAAGGGGGGGGGGAGTCCTACTCCAGGAGGGAGTAGGACTCCTCCTGGAGCGCCTCCTCTTGGCCGGCCGCCCCCCCCCTTTGAGCCTTTATATACGGAGGTAAGGGGCACCCCTAGAGACACAATTTGATCCACGTGATCATATTCTTAGCCGTGTGCGGTGCCCCCTTCCACCATAGTCCTCGATAATATTGTAGCGGTGCTTAGGCGAAGCCCTGCGATAGTAGAACATCAAGATCGTCACCACGCCGTCGTACTGACGGAACTCTTCCCCGACACTTTGCTGGATCGAAGTCCAGGGATCGTCATCGAGCTGAACGTGTGCTAGAACTCGGAGGTGCCATAGTTTCGGTGCTTGATCGGTCAGGCCGTGGAGACGTACGACTACATCAACCTAGTTAACGCTTCCGTTGTCGATCTACAAGGGTACGTAGATCACACTCTCCACCTCTCGTTGCTATGCATCACCATGATCTTGCGTGTGCGTAGGAATTTTTTTGAAATTACTGCGAAACCCAACAGTTGGAACGAGATGCATCTGTAAGAAGGATCGAAGAAGACCTGCTACTTCTGGACATACCGAAGCAGCAGGGGAATGTGTTACCCGAACATGGTTGGAGAACGCTCATGCGCCTTTCTTAAAGATAAATGTAGATGGTGCTATTATTCACGGTTCTGAGGAGGGACTGGCTGTGTTCCTTGCTCATCGAGAGTCTTGCTGGGTGGTTGGAGCAAACCACATGCTGGGGTAACTGATCCCATCATCATGGAGACATTTTCACTTCAAGAAGGTGTTCTTTTTGCAAATCTGAGGGATCAACTCATGTCATAATGGAGACTGACTGTTTAGCTTTGGACAACCTTTGGAATTCTCGCCACAATGAACCCTGTAACACCCCGGTGTAATGATGCTACAGTAACCCCTGGGGTTAAGTTAACCTTTTTGCTAAACATGTGCCTGATCATTATTATCTCATGTTTCTTTCAACTTCCCCTTTGAATGCAAATTCAAATGCTAAGTGAAATTCAAAATTTCTCAAACATGAAGACAAAAATGTTCATCATGTGCCAAATATTCCACAACTAATATTGGTGGTGAACCAACATTTTTGCAAAGGGTTTAAGTGGCCTAAACTACTTAAAGCAGTGACCTAAGCAATAAATTAAATGCCCTTTTTAATTTATAAAATTGGCAACTTTTCCAAAAGCCTACCTTTTGGTGGCAGTGCATTTTAATTCTTTGAAATTGTTTTGGCGAGTGGCATAATTTTGCAAGGTTATTTTTGGCCAAAAAGAAAATGCAAAAGCTGCTGAAAGTAGAAAAAAGAAAAACTAAAAGAAAAAGGAAAAGAAAAAAAGGAGAGGAAAGAGGAACCCCCCCTCCCTGGACCGATGGGCCGGCCCACCTAACCCACCCGAGCCAACCCAGTTGCCCCTTGAACCGGTCTCCCCCCCCCCCGCCCTGTTCCTCGGTCTCAGACCGCTACAGGGGCTTGTCGCCGCCCGAACACCTCGCCGGCGACGACGGCGGATAAGGCCTGCGCCTCCAATACAAAAAGGACAAGGCCAACGCTAGGCGCCGGCCGACCAGCGCAATTTCGGCCGGTCGCCGCGCATGCGTTGGATTGAAATTTCCTACGCCGTCTGTTGGAACCTATAACCGTTAGCTCGAATCAGTCTTGTTGGGGATGTTACTATCAGTTATGACCCGCCCTGGAGAGGCTGGGTCAGCCCCAATGGCGGGTTACACAAAGAAGCCCAGTAAACATTCAAGATTATAGTTTATTAAGCCTTGTAGAAGGCCCAAAGGCCTAAAGACGGTTTAAGGCCCGATATCATGAACAGCCGTATGTAAGAAAAGACTTGTAAAGAAAGGCATGTAAAATAAGTCATCGAGCCGGACACGATTATGAGCCGGCCAGGACTCTGTAGGCCACCAGGCGTCAACCCATGTATATAAGGGGACGACCCGGTGGCGGCTTCGAAAAAAGAAACAACAAGTCGATAACCAAGCCGGTGACTTGAGCCTCTTGGTGATCGAAACCTCAGCAATACCAATCCCAACTAGACGTAGGCTTTTATCTTCATCGTAAGGGGCCGAACTAGTATAAAACTCTCTCGTGTCCTTTGTCCCAATTAACCCCTTTAAGCTTCCTAGTGCGATGGCCCTACGACTAAGTCCTTTCTCTAGGACATCTGCCGTGACAATTCCACGACAGTTGGCGCCCATCGTGGGGCCAATGCATGGTGGATTTGAGTTCTTGAAGGGCAACTTCGAAGGGCTCAAGGGATACGCTGTGGGCCGGATGACCAAGAGTCGTCGCGGCAAGCTCTACATCGACGACGCAGGCTGGGGCCCCGAGGCCGGCTCAATTGAGTACGGGTACCGGGTCCCCTTCGGCGGAATTCACGTCTTCATCGACCGGATCGGCGAGTCAGACCCTGAGTCGGACGTCCACACCAACCTCATCGAAACGGCTCAGCGCGCAAGGACTACCCGTGTTCAATCTGTCGTGAAGCATGCTTTCATAGGCTGCGTCCACGGCGGTGAATACTCTGAAGGATCGGTGGAGGGCGGTGAGACGGCCGTCTATTCTGACACTGCATCATCAACGGGCGATACAAAACTCTTTGTACCAGCTGCAAGACGGCATGCTCGGGGGCTGTTCCGATGGCAGCAGTATTCCGGACCCTTTTGAGCCACCGAATCGGGCCGGAGTCTTCATGGAAGGGACACAACCCGGGCAGAACTCTACAGCAGCGGCAGCAACAGGTACCGGGTCGGCTGCAGCCGGGTCAGGAGACCCCGCGCGCGCCCCGGCTCAGATTCTAATGGACCTCATGGATAAACTGATGACTCTATTGACCACCGTGGTAGAGCCGGCAGATATAGCCCAGCATGACGCAGAGGTGGCACGCGTACGTGAAGAGATGGTGCAAGCTAAGGAAAATCTAGCTGCAGAGGAAGTCAGGATGGCAGCGGAGCGGGCGGCTTTGGATGTATGTGCTCAATAGCTTCAAGCGGAGACCTTCCGGCTCTCGGTGGATCTTAACGCATCAAACGAGGTCATGAGGAGGAGGCATCAGAAAACTCAGTCACGTCTACCTCTGACGCTTGATCCTAGGAACCTATTCCATACACCCGGGGCTGGGACAAGCAACCTGCCGGAGGCAAACCAGATCACGACACCCGGCGCATCGGTTCAGTCGCGTGCCATGGAACCACCTCGTATAATTGCCGCTCCACCTCATTATGTACCAACACCGCCGGGTCACTTCTCCAACCCCTTGGAAAACCTCATCGCAGCATCGGCTCGTTTGGCGGCTCTTCCGTGAAGGAAATATGCCCTAGAGGCAATAATAAAGTTATTATTTATTTCCTCATAATCATGATAAATGTTTATTATTCATGCTAGAATTGTATTAACCGGAAACATAATACATGTGTGAATACATAGACAAACAAAGTGTCACTAGTATGCCTCTACTTGACTAGCTCGTTAATCAAAGATGGTTATGTTTCCTAACCATGAACAATGAGTTGTTATTTGATTAACGAGGTCACATCATTAGTAGAATGATCTGATTGACATGACCCATTCCATTAGCTTAGCACCCGATCGTTTAGTATGTTGCTATTGCTTTCTTCATAACTTATACATGTTCCTATGACTATGAGATTATGCAACTCCCGTTTACCGGAGGAACACTTTGGGTACTACCAAACATCACAACGTAACTGGGTGATTATAAAGGAGTACTACAGGTGTCTCCAATGGTCGATGTTGGGTTGGCGTATTTCGAGATTAGGATTTGTCACTCCGATTGTCGGAGAGGTATCTCTGGGCCCTCTCGGTAATACACATCACATAAGCCTTGCAAGCATTACAACTAATATGTTAGTTGTGAGATGATGTATTACGGAACGAGTAAAGAGACTTGCCGGTAACGAGATTGAACTAGGTATTGGATACCGACGATCAAATCTCGGGCAAGTAACATACCGATGACAAAGGGAACAACGTATGTCGTTATGCGGTCTGACCGATAAAGATCTTCGTAGAATATGTAGGAGCCAATATGGGCATCCAGGTCCCGCTATTGGTTATTGACCGGAGACGTATCTCGGTCATGTCTACATTGTTCTCGAACCCGTAGGGTCCGCACGCTTAAGGTTACGATGACAGTTACATTATGAGTTTATGCATTTTGATGTACCGAAGGTTGTTCGGAGTCCCGGATGTGATCACGGACATGACGAGGAGTCTTGAAATGGTCGAGACGTAAAGATTGATATATTGGAAGCCTATGTTTGGACATCGGAAGTGTTCCGGGTGAAATCGGGATTTTACCGGGTTACCGGGAGGTTACCGGAACCCCCCGGGAGCCATATGGGCCTTCATGGGCCTTAGTGGAAAGAAGAAAGGGGCAGCCCAAGGGGGCTGCGCGCCTCCCCCCTTCCCCTAGTCCTATTAGGACTAGGAGAGGTGGTCGGCCACCCCTCTCCCTCTTTCCCCCTTGGGAATCCTAGTTGG
>NC_041388.1:11970723-11981391 GCF_002162155.2 Triticum dicoccoides
GGGGAGTCCTACTCCCGGTAGGAGTAGGACTCCTCCTGCGCCTCTCTCTCTTGGCCGGCGCCCCCTCCCCCCTTGGCTCCTTTATATACTGAGGTAGAGGCACCCCAAAACACACAAGTTAACACAAGTTGATCCACGTGATCTGTTCCTTAGCCGTGTGCGGTGCCCCCTGCCACCATATTCCTCGATAATACTGTAGCGGAGTTTAGGCGAAGCCCTGCTGCTGTAGTTCATCAAGATCGTCACCACGCCGTCGTGCTGACGGAACTCTTCCCGGACACTTTGCTGGATCGGAGTCCGGGGATCGTCATCGAGCTGAACGTGTGCTCGAACTCGGAGGTGCCGTAGTTTCGGTGCTTGATCGGTTGGATCGTGAAGACGTACGACTACTTCCTCTACGTCGTGTCATCGCTTCCGCAGTCGGTCTGTGTAGGGTACGTAGACAATACTCTCCCCCTCGTTGCTATGCATCACATGATCTTGCGTGTGCGTAGGAAATTTTTTGAAATTACTACGAAACCCATCATTCCGATGGAAGGTGACTCACCGGCGGCAATCGAAACACGGAGGGTAAGAGAACTTCTTCAAACAGCTTTGGCGTAGCCGGATGTGTACTCCTACAGTCGAGACAGGATCCATTCAACTCCTCGCACAAGCCGGAGCCCGAGTTACAGTAGGCATATGGAGTCCACAGATATGTCAAGCAATGCTCAATGCCACAACCGGCCATACAGGCATGAGCCGGTGCGGGCTGGAGCCCTTAACTTGGCGGATCAGGAGAGGATTCGTCAAGAGGCAGAACGAGCAGCTCAAATGGCAGCAGATCAGGCGGCTCATCAAACTTTTCTGGCTTATCTAGCAACCTCGGTCGAGGCAGGAGTGGCCACAAGAACCGGAGGCGTGCCTTGCTTGGTGCCGACCATACGTAATGAGCGTTTGCCAAAGGACTTCAAGGGGCCTCGTAAAGTGCCTAATTACACAGCTGACCTACAGCCTGGGGCTTGGATTGAGAGTTAAGATATGCCTATGGAGTTATTGGAGGTCAGCGATCCTGCAACAGCCAAGTATTTCACCATGATGTTAGATGGAACAGCTCGTACTTGGTTGAAGGGATTGCCACCCAATTCTATTGGCTCATGGGCGGAGTTGAAGGCCTGGTTCATCTAGAACTTTAAGGACACGTGTAAGAAGCCTATGTCGATTGTGGACCGGACCAATTGCAAGAAAGAGGATGGTGAATCCACAACCCATTGGGTGCGCCGGGTCCAGGAGATAATACATTCATCTGATAAGATGGATGCCGGCTCAGCAGTCTTGATGTTGGAGAAAAAATGCCGTTTTGAACCTCTGAAGCAGAAGCTGTGGCGGCTCAAGCGTGACTGTAATGACATGGAAACGTTGATGGCGGCTCTCGTCAAGTATGCTGATTCTGATACTACCAAGGACCTAGTGTCTGACGAAGAAAAGGCAACGAAGGGAAAGAAGAACGACAACGGCAAGGGTCACCAGCATAACCCGACAAATCAGGGAGGTAGTAAATGTAAGGTTGATGAGTTTGTTGCTAACACCAATGCATAGGGCGGTAATCAACGGCGCAAGGGCAGACAGCCCCCTCGGTTGAGCGGGTCAGGTCCCACCCTTGAGCAGTTATTAAATGAACCTTGTCCAAAGAACGGCACCCGGGAGAAGCCAGCCACCCACCTGTGGAAAGATTGTACGATCATGAACGCATTTGATGGAGGTCACGGTCCAAGTAGCGGTTCAGGAGGAGGCGGTTTTTACGGCCCGAGCGCCGGTTCAGGTGGAGGAGGATTTCACGGTCAGGGCCATCCTGGTAACCAAGGAGGATATAATCAACAACCCGGCCAGGGTAATCAGTAGCAACAATCCGGTTATCAGAGCAACCCGAAATAGCTGAGCAGTGGGCAATACCATGTATTTACCACTAGTTTATGTAAGAGGGACCACAAGCTTCACAAGAGGGCCTTCAATGCCGTTAAGCCGGTGATTGCACGTTATCTACGTTGGTCAGAGCGGCCCATTGTGTGGAGCAGAGAGGATCACCCGCCCCAGGTTGATAATCCGGGTCACTTGGCCTTGGTAGTGGCACCTCAGGTTGGTGGATACAAGTTCACTAAGGTGCTCATGGATGGAGGCAGCAGCATCAACATCCTCTACTATGAGACGTTCCGCCGGATGGGATTGACTGATAAAATCTTAAACAATCCAGCACTGTTTTTCACGGTGTGGTACCTGGTAAATCGGCATACCCAGTTGGTAAGATTGAACTGGAAGTAGCCTTTGGGGATGAGTATGACTCCAGAGCAGAAAAGTTAACCTTTGAGGTGGTTAAGATCAAAAGTCCATATCATGCTCTGTTTGGACGGCCGGCTTATGCCAAGTTCATGGCTCGGCCGTGATATGTGTATTTGCAGCTCAAGATGTCGGGTCATAAGGGTACCATTACGGTACATGGGAGCCGGAAGGTAGCCTTGGAGTGTGAAGAAGGTGATGCTGCCTATGCTGAATCTGTTTGTGCAACAGAGGAGTTAAAATTTTACAAGGTTCATGTTGACCCGGCAGACATGACGTCATTAAAGAAACCAACAACAGAGCATGAGCCGATGTTGAAATTCAAATCAGCTGATGACACTAAGATGGTTGACTTTATGCCTGGCGACTCATCCAAGCAGTTCATCATCAGTGCAAACTTGGATCCGAAATAGGAAAGCGCGCTCATCGAGTTCATCCGTGAGAACCGGGACATCTTTGCATGGAAACCTTCAGACATGTCGGGTGTCCCGAGGGAACTCGCTGAGCACACTCTTAATGTTGATCCAAAGTTCAAACCTGTCAGATGATACATCTCCATTGTATCTACTTTTCCAAACACTTTTCCCTTGTTTTAGACTCTAACTTGTATGATTTGAATGGAACTAACCCGGACAGACGCTGTTTTCAGCAGAATTTCCATGGTGTTGTTTTATGTGCAGAAAAAAATATTCTCGGAATGACCTGAAACTCCACGGAACATCTTAGAAAAAATAATAAAAAATCCTCGCCAAAGATGAAGACCAGGGGGGCAACACCCTGTCCACGAGGGTGGGGGCGCGCCCCCCCTCTAGGGCGCGCCCCTACCTCGTGGGCCCCCTGGATGCCCTCCGACACCAACTCCAACTCTATATATTTGCTTTCGGAGAGAAAAAATCAGAGAGAAGGAATCATCGCGTTTTACGATACGGAGCCGCCGCCAAGCCCTAAAACCTCTCGGGAGGGCTGATCTGGAGTCCGTTCGGGGCTCCGAAGAGGGGGATTCGTCGTCGTCGTCATCATCAACCATCCCCCATCATCAATTTCATGATGCTCGCCGCCGTGCGTGAGTAATTCCTGTTGGGTTTCGTAGTAATTTCAAAAAATTTCCTACGCACACGCAAGATCATGTGATGCATAGCAACGAGGGGGAGAGTATTGTCTACGTACCCTACGCAGACCGACTGCGGAAGCGATGACACGACGTAGAGGAAGTAGTCGTACGTCTTCACGATCCAACCGATCAAGCACCGAAACTACGGCACCTCCGAGTTCGAGCACACGTTCAGCTCGACGACGATCCCCGGACTCCGATCCAGCAAAGTGTCGGGGAAGAGTTCTGTCAACACGACGGCGTGGTGACGATCTTGATGAACTACAGCAGCAGGGCTTCGCCTAAACTCCGCTACAGTATTATCGAGGAATATGGTGGCAGGGGGCGCCGCACACGACTAAGGAACAGATCACGTGGATCAACTTGTGTCAACTTGTGTGTCTTGGGTGTCCCCTTGCCTCCGTATATAAAGGATCCAAGGGGGGGGTGCGGCCAGCCCTAGAGGAGGCGCGCAGGAGGAGTCCTACTCCTACCGGGAGTAGGACTCCCCTCCCGTTCCTTGTCCAACTAGGAGAGGTGGAGGGAGAGAAGGAAAGGGGGGGGGCGCCGCCCCTCCCTCCTTGTCCAATTCGGACTAGGGGGAGAGGGGGCGCGCGGCCTGCTGTGGCAGCCCCTTCCTCTTCTCCACATTAGGCCCATAAGGCCCATTAACCCCCCGGGGGGTTCCGGTAACCCCCCGGTGCTCCGGTTTTATCCGATACTCTTCCGGAACCCTTCCGGTGTCCGAATATAGTCATCCAATATATCAATCTTTACGTCTCGACCATTTCGAGACTCCCCGTCATGTCCGTGATCACATCCGGGACTCCGAACAACCTTCGGTACATCAAAATGCATAAACTCATAATATAACTGTCATCGTAACCTTAAGCGTGCGGACCCTACGGGTTCGAGAACAATGTAGACATGACCGAGACACGTCTCCGGTCAATAACCAATAGCGGGACCTGGATGCCCATATTGGCTCCTACATATTCTACGAAGATCTTTATCGGTCAGACCGCATAACAACATACGTTGTTCCCTTTGTCATCGGTATGTTACTTGCCCAAGATTTGATCGTCGGTATCCAATACCTAGTTCAATCTCGTTACCGGCAAGTCTCTTTACTCGTTCCGTAATACATCATCTCACAACTAACATATTAGTTGTAATGCTTGCGAGGCTTATGTGATGTGTATTACCGAGAGGGCCCAGAGATACCTCTCCGACAATTGGAGTGACAAATCCTAATCTCGAAATACGCCAACCCAACATCGACCATTGGAGACACCTGTAGTACTCCTTTATAATCACCCAGTTACGTTGTGACGTTTGGTAGTACCCAAAGTGTTCCTCCGGTAAACGGGAGTTGCATAATCTCATAGTCATAGGAACATGTATAAGTCATGAAGAAAGTAATAGCAACATACTAAACGATCGGGTGCTAAGCTAATGAAATGGGTCATGTCAATCAGATCATTCTACTAATGATGTGACCTCGTTAATCAAATAACAACTCATTGTTCATGGTTAGGAAACATAACCATCTTTGATTAACGAGCTAGTCAAGTAGAGGCATACTAGTGACACTTTGTTTGTCTATGTATTCACACATGTATTATGTTTCCGGTTAATACAATTCTAGCATGAATAATAAACATTTATCATGAAATAAGGAAATAAATAATAACTTTATTATTGCCTCTAGGGCATATTTCCTTCAGTCTCCCACTTGCACTAGAGTCAATAATCTAGATCACATCACCATGTGATTAACATCGATAGTTCACATCATCATGTGATTAACACCCATAGTTCACATCGCCATGTGACCAACACCCAAAGGGTTTACTAGATTCAGTAATCTAGTTCACATCGCTATGTGATTAACACCCAAGGAGTACTAAGGTGTGATCATGTTTTGCTTGTGAGAGAATCTTAGTCAACGGGTCTGCCACATTCAGATCCACATGTATTTTGCAAATTTCTATGTCAACAATGCTCTGCATGGAGCTACTCTAGCTAATTGCTCCCACTTTCAGTATGTATCTAGACCGAGACTTAGAGTCATCTAGATTAGTGTCAAACTTGCATCGGCGTAACCCTTTACGACGAACCTTTTTCCACTTCCATAATCGAGAAACATATCCTTATTTCACTAAGGATAATTTTGACCGCTGTCCAGTGATCTACTCCTAGATCATTATTGTACTCCCTTGCCAAACTCAGTGGTAGGGCATACAATAGATCTGGTATACAACATGGCATACTTTATAGAATCTATGACTGAGGCATAGGGAATGACTTTCATTCTCTTTCTATTTTCTGCCGTGGTCGGGCTTTGAGTCTTACTCAACTTCACACCTTGTAACACAGGCAAGAACTCTTTCTTTGACTGTTCCATTTTGAACTACTTCAAAATCTTGCCAAGGTATGTACTCATTGGAAAAACTTATCAAGCGTCTTGATCTATCTCTATAAATCTTGATACTCAATATGTAAGCAGCTTTACCGAAGTCTTTCTTTGAAAAACTCCTTTCAAACATTCCTTTATGCTTTACAGAATAATTCTACATTATTTCCGATCAACAATATGTCATTCACATATACTTCATCAGAAATGCTGTAGTGCTCCCACTCACTTTCTTGTAAATACAGGCTTCACCGCAAGTCTGTATAAAACTATATGCTTTGATCAACTCATCAAAGCGTATATTCCAACTCCGAGATGCTTGCACCAGTCCACAGATGGATCGCTGGAGCTTGCACATTTTGTTAGCACCTTTCGGATTGACAAAACCTTCTGCTGCATCATATACAACTCTTCTTTAATAAATCCATTAAGGAATGCAGTTTTGTTTATCCATTTGCCAGATTTCATAAAAGGCGGCAATTACTAACATGATTCAGACAGACTCAAGCATAGATACGAGTGAGAAGCTCTCATCGTAGTCAACACCTTGAACTTGTCGAAAACCTTTCGCGACAATTCTAGCTTTGTAGATAGTAACACTACTATCAGCGTCCGTCTTCCTCTTGAAGATCCATTTATTCTCAATTGCTTGCCGATCATCGGGCAAGTCAACCAAAGTCCAAACTTTATTCTCATACATGGATCATATCTCAGACTTCATGGCCTCAAACCATTTCGCGGAATCTGGGCTCATCATCGCTTCCTCGTAGTTCGTAGGTTCGTCATAGTCAAGTAACATGACCTCCAAAACAGGATTACCGTACCACTCTGGTGCGGATCTCACTCTGGTTTACCTACGAGATTCGGTAGTAACTTGATCTGAAGTTACATGATCATCATCATTAGCTTCCTTACTAATTGGTGTAGTAGTCACAAGAACAAATTTTTGTGATGAACTACTTTCCAATAAGGGAGAAGGTACAATTACCTTATCAAGTTTTCTACTTTCCTCCCACTCACTTCTTTCGAGAGAAACTCCTTCTCCAGAAAAACTCCGAATTTAGCAACAAAAGTCTTGCCTTCGGATTTGTGATAGAAGGTGTACCCAACAGTTTCCTTTGGGTATCCTATGAAGACGCACTTCTCCGATTTGAGTTTGAGCTTATCAGGTTGAAACTTTTTCACATAAGCATTGTAACCTCAAACTTTAAGAAACGACAGCTTAGGTTTCTTGCCAAACCATAGTTCGTACGGTGTCGTCTCAACGGATTTAGATGGTGCCCTTTTAACGTGAATGCAGCTGTCCCTAATGCATAACCCCAAAATGATAGTGGTAGATCGGTAAGAGACATCATAGATCGCACCATATCTAATAAAGTACGGTTATGACGTTCGGACACACCATTACATTGTGGTGTTCCAGGTGGCGTGAGTTTGTGAAACTATTCCACATTGTTTTAATTGAAGACCAAACTCGTAACTCAAATATTTGTCTCCGCGATCAGATCGTAGAAACTTTATTTTCTTGTCACGATGATTTTCCACTTCACTCTGAAATTCTTTGAACTTTTCAAATGTTTCAGACTTATGTTTCATCAAGTAGATATACCCATATCTGCTCAAATCATCTATGAAGTTCAGAAAATAATGATACTTGCCGTGAGCCTTAACACTCATCGGACCGCATACATCAGTATGTATTATTTCCAATAAGTCAGTTGCTCGCTCTGGAGAACGGAGTCTTAGTCATCTTGCCCATGAGGCATGGTTCGCAAGCATCAAGTGATTCATAATCAAGTGATTCCAAAATCCCATCAGCATGGAGTTTCTTCATGCGCTTTACACCAATATGACCTAAACGGCAGTGCTACAAATAAGCTGCACTATCATTATTAACTTTGCAATTTTTGGTTTCAATATTATGATTATGTGTATCACTACGATCGAGATCCAATGAACTATTTTCATTGGGTGTGTAACCATATAAGGTTTTATTCATGTAAATAGAACAACAATTTATTCTCTTACTTAAATGAATAACCGTATTACAATAAACATGATCAAATCATATTCATGCTCAACGCAAACACCAAATAACACTTATTCAGGTTCAACACTAATCCCAAAAGTATAGGGGAGTGTGCGATGATGATCATATCAATCTTGGAACTACTTCCAACACACATCGTCACTTCACCCTTAACTAGTCTCTGTTTATTCTGCAACTCCCGTTTCAAGTTACTAATCTTAGCAACTGAACTAGTATCAAATACTGAGGGGTTGCTATAAACACTAGTAAAGTACACATCAATAACATGTATATCAAATATACTTATGTTCACTTTGCCATCCTTCTTATCCGCCAATCACTTGGGGTAGTTCCGCTTCCAGTGACCAGTCCCTTTGCAGTAGAAATACTTAGTCTCAGGCTTAGGACCAGACTTAGGCTTCTTCATTTGAGCAGCAACTTGCTTACCGTTCTTCTTGAAGTTCCCCTTCTTCCCTTTGCCCTTTTTCTTGAAACTAGTGGTCTTGTTAACCATCAACACTTGATGTTCTTTCTTGATTTCTACCTTCGTCGATTTCAACATCACGAAGAGCTCAGGAATCATTTTCGTCATCCCTTGCATACTATAGTTCATCACGAAGTTCTAGTAACTTTAGTGATGGTGACTAGAGAATTCTGTGAATCACTATCTTATCTGGAAGATTAACTCCCACTTGATTCAAGCGATTGAAGTACCCAGACAATCTGAGTACATGCTCACTAGTTGAGCGATTCTCCTCCATCTTTTAGCTATAGAACTTGTTGGAGACTTCATATCTCTCAACTCGGGTATTTGCTTGAAATATTAACTTCAACTCCTGGAACATCTCATATGGTCCATTACGTTCAAAACGTCTTTGAAGTCCCGATTCTAAGCCGTTAAGCATGGTGCACTTAAACTATCAAGTAGTCATCATATTGAGCTAGCCAAACGTTCATAACGTTTGCATCTGCTCCTGCAATAGGTCTGTCACCTAGCGGTGCATTAAGGACATAATTCTTCTGTGCAGCAATGAGGATAAACCTCAGATCACGGATCCAATCCGCATCATTGCTACTAACATCTTTCAACACAATTTTCTCTAGGAACATATCAAAATAAACATAGGGAAGCAACAACGCGAGCTATTGATCTATAATTTGCAAAATACTACCAGGACTAAGTTCATGATAAATTTAAGTTCAATTAATCATATTATTTAAGAACTCCCACTTAGATGGACATCCCTCTAATCCTCTAAGTGATCACATGATCCAAATCAACTAAACCATGACCGATCATCACGTGAGATGGAGTAGTTTTCAGTGGTGAACATCGTTATGTTGATCATGTCTACTATATGATTCACGCTCGACCTTTCGGTCTCCGTGTTTCGAGGCCATATCTGCATATGCTAGGCTCGTCAAGTTTAACCTGAGTATTCTGCGTGTGCAAAAACTGGCTTGCACCCGTTGTAGATGGACGTAGAGCTTATCACACCCGATCATCACGTGGTGTCTGGGCACGACGAACTTTGGCAACGGTGCATACTCAGGGAGAACACTTCTTGATAATTTAGTGAGAGATCATCTTATAATGCTACCGTCAATCAAAGCAAGATAAGATGCATAAAAAGATAAACATCACATGCAATCAATATAAGTGATATGATATGGCCATCATCATCTTGTGCATGTGATCTCCATCTCCGAAGCACCGTCATGATCACCATCGTCACCGGCGCGACACCTTGATCTCCATCGTAGCATCGTTGTCGTCTCGCCAATCTTATGCTTCCACGACTATCACTACCGTTTAGTAATAAAGTAAAGCATTACATCGCGATTGCATTGCATACAATAAAGCGACAACCATATGGCTCCTGCCAGTTGCCGATAACTCGGTTACAAAACATGATCATCTCATACAATAAAATTCAGCATCATGCCTTGACCATATCACATCACAACATGCCCTGCAAAAACAAGTTAGACGTCCTCTACTTTGTTGTTGCATGTTTTACGTGGCTGCTACGGGCTTAAGTAAGAACCAATCTCACCTACGCATCAAAACCACAACGATAGTTTGTCAAATAGACTCCGTTTTAACCTTCGCAAGGACCGGGCGTAGCCATATTTGGTTCAACTAAAGTTGGAGAGGCAGTCGCCCGCAAGCCATCTCTGTGCAAAGCACGTCGAGGGAACCGGTCTCGCGTAAGCGTACGCGTAAGGTTGGTCCGGGTCGTCTCGTCCAACAATACCGCCGAACCAAAATATGACATGCTGGTAGGCAGTATGACTTGTATCGTCCACAACTCACTTGTGTTCTACTCGTGCATATAACATCAACATAAATAACCTAGGCTCGGATGCCACTGTTGGGTTTCGTAGTAATTTCAAAAAAATTCCTACGCACACGCAAGATCATGTGATGCATAGCAATGAGGGGGAGAGTATTGTCTACGTACCCTACGCAGACCGACTGCGGAAGCGATGACACGACGTAGAGGAAGTAGTCGTACGTCTTCACGATCCAACCGATCAAGCACCGAAACTACGGCACCTCCGAATTCGAGCACACGTTCAGCTCGATGACGATCCCCGGACTCCGATCCAGCAAAGTGTCGGGGAAGAGTTCTGTCAACATGACGGCGTGGTGACGATCTTGATGAACTAGAGCAGCAGGGCTTCGCCTAAACTCCGCTACAGTATTATCGAGGAATATGGTGGCAGGGGGCGCCGCACACGACTAAGGAACAGATCACATGAATCAACTTGTGTCAACTTGTGTGTCTTGGGTGTCCCCTTGCCTCCGTATATAAA
>NC_041388.1:11981549-11994377 GCF_002162155.2 Triticum dicoccoides
GCGCATGAGGAGTCCTACTCCTACCGGGAGTAGGACTCCCCTCCCGTTCCTTGTCCAACTAGGAGAGGTGGAGGGAGAGAAGGAAAGGGGGGGCGCCGCCCCTCCCTCCTTGTCCAATTCGGACTAGGGGGAGAGGGGGCGCGCGGCCTACTGTGGCAGCCCCTTCCTCTTCTCCACATTAGGCCCATAAGGCCCATTAACCCCCCGGGGGGTTCCGGTAACCCCCCGGTGCTCCGGTTTTATCCGATACTCTTCCGGAACCCTTCCGGTGTCCGAATATAGTCATCCAATATATCAATATTTACGTCTCGACCATTTAGAGACTCCTCGTCATGTCCGTGATCACATCTGGGACTCCGAACAACCTTCGGTACATCAAAATGCATAAACTCATAATATAACTATCATCGTAACCTTAAGCGTGCGGACCCTACGGGTTCGAGAACAATGTAGACATGACCGAGACACGTCTCCGGTCAATAACCAATAGCGGGACATGGATGCCCATATTGGCTCCTACATATTCTACGAAGATCTTTATCGGTCAGACCGCATAACAACATACGTTGTTCCCTTTGTCATCGGTATGTTACTTGCCCGAGATTTGATCGTCGGTATCCAATACCTAGTTCAATCTTGTTACCGGCAAGTCTCTTTACTCGTTCCGTAATACATCATCTCACAACTAACATATTAGTTGTAATGCTTGCAAGGCTTATGTGATGTGTATTACCGAGAGGGCCCAGAGATACCTCTCCGACAATTGGATTGACAAATCCTAATCTCGAAATACGCCAACCCAACATCGACCATTGGAGACACCTGTAGTACTCCTTTATAATCACCCAGTTACGTTGTGACGTTTGGTAGTACCCAAAGTGTTCCTCCGGTAAACGGGAGTTGCATAATCTCATAGTCATAGGAACATGTATAAGTCATGAAGAAAGCAATAGCAACATACTAAACGATCGGGTGCTAAGCTAATGAAATGGGTCATGTCAATCAGATCATTCTACTAATGATGTGACCTCGTTAATCAAATAACAACTCATTGTTCATGGTTAGGAAACATAACCATCTTTGATTAACGAGCTGGTCAAGTAGAGGCATACTAGTGACACTTTGTTTGTCTATGTATTCACACATGTATTATGTTTCCGGTTAATACAATTCTAGCATGAATAATAAACATTTATCATGAAATAAGGAAATAAATAATAACTTTATTATTGCCTCTAGGGCATATTTCCTTCAATTCCATCGTAGGCTTGGTGGACGGTGATGGGTTGGATGAGATTTATCATGTAATCGAGTTAGTTTTGTTAGGGTTTGATCCCTAGTATCCACCATGTTCTGAGATTGATGTTGATATGACTTTGCTATGCTTAATGCTTGTCACTAGGGCCTGAGTGCCATGATTTTAGATCTGAACCTATTATGTTTTCATGAATATATGTGAGTTCTTGATCCTATCTTGCAAGTCTATAGTCACCTACTATGTGTTATGATCCGGCAACCCCGAAGTGACAATAATCGGGACAACTCCCGGTGATGACCATAGTTTGAGGAGTTCATGTATTCACTATGTGCTAATGCTTTGTTCCGGTTCTCTATTAAAAGGAGGCCTTAATATGCCTTAGTTTCCAATAGGACCCCGCTGCCACGGGAGGGTAGGACAAAAGATGTCATGCAAGTTCTTTTCCATAAGCACGTATGACTATATACGGAATACATGCCTAAATTACATTGACGAATTGGAGCTAGTTCTGTGTCACCCTATGTTATGACTGTTACATGATGAACCGCATCCGGCATAATTATCCATTACTGGTCCGGTGCCTACGAGTTTTTCATATACTGGTTCTCGCTTATTTACTTTCCCGCTGCTACTGTTACAATCACTACAAAATACCAAAAACATTACTTTTGTTGCCGCTACCACCACTATCATATTACTTTGCTACTAAACACTTTGCTGCAGATACTAAGTTTCCAGGTGTGGTTGAATTGACAAATCAGCTGCTAATACTTGAGAATATTCTTTGGCTCCCCTTGTGTCGAATCAATAAATTTGGGTTGAATACTCTACCCTCGAAAGCTGTTGCGATCCCCTATACTTGTGAGTTATCATCAGACAGTTTCTCCGGCGGTTCAATGAAGAAAGGCGCAAGGCCATTGGAGAAGAGGTGGCCCGACTCTTGGCAGCCGGGTTCATTGTGGAGGTCTTTCACCCCGAATGGTTAGCTAACCCGGTGCTTGTACTCAAAAAGAATGGCACCTGGCGTATGTGTGTGGATTACACCGATCTGAACAGGGCATGTCCGGCTGATCCTTTTGCACTCCCCCGTATTGATCAGATCATTGATGCTACGGCGGGTTGCACGCGTTTGAGTTTATTGGATGCTTATTCAGGTTATCATCAGATTAAGATGACGGTCAAAGATTAGGAGAAGACGGCTTTTATCACTCCTTTTGGAGCTTTCTGCTATGTGTCTATGTCTTTTGGGCTTAAGAGTGCCCAGGAGACTTACCAACGGTGTGTGCAGAATTGTCTTCACGATCAAATTGGGCGCAATGTTCATGCTTATGTGGATGATATAGTGGTAAAATCCAGGAAGGAGGAAACCTTGGTTACAGATCTGAAAGAGACTTTCAATAATCTCCGGATCTACAAAATGATGCTTAACCCGGCCAAGTGTGTTTTTGGAGTCCCAGCCGGCAAGCTCTTGGGTTTTTTGGTGTCCAACCGAGGTATTGAAGCTAATCCGGAGAAAATCACGGCAATTACATCCCTAGCCAAACCAACATGCATCAATGACGTTCAGCGGCTGGCGGGTCGTGTTGTTGCTTTGAGCCGGTTCATAAGCCGGTTAGGGGAGAAGGCAATGCCTTTGTATCAGATGATGAAGAAAACAAATGCTTTTATTTAGAGTGATGCTGCAAATACTGCTTTTGAGGATCTGAAGACACAGCTTGCTGAGCCGCCAGTCCTTGCTGCTCAAGTTGAAAAAGAGCTGTTGTTATTATACGTGGCCGCCAACTCACGAGCTGTTAGTGTGGATATTGTGGTGGAACACAAGGAGGCTGGCAAGGAACATCCGGTTCAACAGCCGGTTTACTATGTCAGTGAGGTGTTGATTGAATCCAAGCAACGATATGCACATTGGCAGAAGCTCGTATATGGGGTGTTCATGGCAAGCCGGAAGCTTAAGCATTATTTTCAGGGACATCCAATCAACATGGTTAGCTCTGCTCCTTTGGGAGACATCATTCAAAACAGACAAGCCACTGGGCGAGTCGCCAAGTGGGCAATTGAGCTTGGGTCTCATGGGTTGAAGTATGTGCCACGTACTGCGATCAAATCTCAAGCACTGGTTGACTTCATTAATGACTGGACAGAGATGCAGGTGCCAGAAGAGAAACCAGACAACACGTATTGGACTATTCATTTTGATGGGTTCGGACAGTTGGAAGGCTCGGGGGCTGGAGTTGTGTTAACTTCTTCGCGAGGTAACAAATATTGTTATGTGTTACGGTTGATGTTTCCTTGCACTAACAACGCAGCAGAGTATGAAGCCTTGCTCCATGGCCTTCGAGTGGCAAAAGAGATGAGTTTGAGCCGGGTCAGATGTCTTGCCGACTCAGATCTAGTGGCTCAACAGGTATCTGGCAAGTGGTATTCCAAGGACCCTCTCATGGCGGCTTATCGGCGGGAGGTTGATGCCCTTGCAGGGCATTTTAAAGGTTATCAGGTGGAGCACATTGACCGTCGAAAGAACGAAGCGGCTGATGCCTTAAGCCGGTTGGGGTCTCAGCATAAGCCGGTATCACCTAACACCTTTTTGGATGTTTTGCATAACCCCTCTGTAAAGTTGCCCACATAAGAAGATTTAGTTGTTCCTGACCTGGAGGCGCAGTTGGTGGCGGCTCTTCATGTCATCCCAGATTGGACACTACCATTCTTGGCTTACATGACCGGGGAGAGTTTCCAGCGGATGAGACCCTGGCTTGACAGATAACCCGGCGGTCTAAGTCAATGACGATTTCGGATGGAGAGTTATACCATCGCAGTGTTTCCGGAGTGTTTCAGCTGTGTGTTTCCCCTGAAGAAGGTCAAGAAATCCTTCATGAGATCCATGAAGGTGATTGTGGTCATCACGCCGGGTCAAAATCTTTGGTGGCCAAGGCGGTTCATCACTGTTTTTACTGGTTGACGGCTCACGCTGATGCAGAAGACCTGGTCAGTAGATGTGATGGATGTCAAAATTTTGCACGACGAGCGCATGTACCGGCTCAAGAGCTCCGGATGATTCCAATCACTTGGTTGTTGGCAGTCTGGGGGCTTGACATGGTGGGACCTTTCAAAAGGTCTAAGGATAAAAAGACACATCTCTTGGTGGCAGTTGATAAATTCACCAAGTGGGTTGAGGCGGAGCCTGTGAGTAAGTGTGACGCGGCCACGCCGGTTCAGTTCATGAAAAAGGTGATCTTCTGTTTTGGTTTTCCACACAGCATTATCACTGGCAATGGCACTAATCTGTCCCAAGGGGCTATGGAGGAGTTTTGTCAACGATAGCACATGCGGCTTGATGTTTCTTCTGTAGCTCATCCTCAATCCAATGGTCAAGCTGAGAGAGCCAATCAGGAAATTTTGAAAGGGCTCAAACCCCGGCTTATGGTTCCTTTACAGCGAACACCGGGATGTTGGGTAGAGGAATTACCCTTGGTGTTGTGGAGTATCAACAGCACACCTAACAGGTCTACAGGTTACACACCTTTCTTCATGGTTTATGGAGCAGAAGCAGTGTTGCCTAGTGACATCCGTCATGACTCCCCCCGTGTGGCGGCTTATGTTGAAGCTAATAATGAACAAGCCAGACATGATGCACTTGGCTTGTTGGATGAAGAAAGAGACTTAGCAGCGGCCCGATCAGCAATTTACAACAGGACCTGCGCCGTTATCACAGCCGCCGGGTTAAGTCCAGGACTTTTCAGGAAGGCGACTTGGTGCTCCGGCTCATCCAGGATCTGTCAGATGCACACAAGTTATCCCCACCTTGGGAAGGATCCTTTATGGTCAGTAAGAACTTAAACAACGGGTCATATTACCTCATTAATGTTCGAGAGCACAAAGACTCACGTAAGTCGGAGGAGGAGACCCGCCGGCCGTGGAACATTACTTAACTTCGGCCATACTACACCTGAGCCACCGGCTCTCATCATGTACATACTTTAACATTGTGTATACCATGGTAAGCAATAAAGTAAGACCGTCGGTCTCTTTTCTTTTCAAAGATTATGCATCTTTGTTATTTCCTATTTTCAAATGACTATTAAGGAGCTGATCATATTTGAATCAAGTTTAACCTTTTTGATCCAGCTTATGATCGTATCCGCACCTAGCTGCAAATCTCATGGTCACTTGGGGGCTTCCTGTTCAAACATAGGTCGTATTTGAACCAAAGAGAACATAGCTGCCATAACCCTCTTGATCGGCTCAAGGCCAAACTCACTTGGGGGCTTCTTGATCGTATCCGAATCATAGCTTAACCCCTTTTGGGTCCGACTTCAATCATATTCGAATCAGGGTCATTAAAAACCTCTCAAGGTCATTTGGGGGCTTCATGTTCAAACATAGGCCGTTTTCGAACCAAAGAGAACATAGTTGTCGGTACCCTCTTGATCGGCGCAATGCCAAAGCCACTAGGGGCTATATGGTCGTATTCGAACCTTAGCTTAACCCCTTTGGTCCGGTTTACTGATCGTATTCGAATCAGAAACCCCCAACCTTTTGAATACAGGGTTAAATTATGCTTATTATCTATTGATTGCCTTTTAATTTTTGTTGTTTCAATATTACAAACAATTAGCCCGGTCTTCTTCACCGGTTCGACTATTTGACAACACAGCCGCCTGGGTCACTCAAACCGGCGGTTTAAGGATCAAGAGGTGCAACCTACCAAGGTATAATGATCATTGAGTATTCAAAAAAGCATTGACTTCTCATAAAGATTGAATTATAAAATTCATCACCCGGGTTATTTAAACCGACGGTCTAAGGATCAAAAGGTACAAGGTATGGTTATTATACGCAATTACCTGCTGCATTAACTAAAAGAGTTAGTTTCAGCCCTTGTCCTTTATTTATATCTGTCTCTGGTTCCATTGTGGTAAACGTATTGGCTATAAATTGGGTGTTTTAACCCGTTTGGTTCTAAGCCGCCAAGCCCGTTTTTTCTTTGTATCTAGAGGAACAGCGTTCAAATGTTGCAGAAACAAATATTAAATACGATGCATACATTGGCATCAGGAAACACAGACTCACATAAAACTGTTTTATGCGCGATGGCATAAGCAAAGCATATAGTGTTTTCACAACTAAGCTATTACAAGGCTTTATAAGCCCACGAAGATGATCATTGTTCCTCCCTTGCCGGTTCACCACCTTCTGTTGGCTGGAAGTTGGCTTTTGACCAATCAAAACCATTCACAGCGACAAATTCGGCTTCGTCGTCGATCAGGCCGACCGGGTCAACTTCCGAGGAAATGTGTCTTCTCTTACTCGTGGGATCAAATCTGTTACCTTGTACGAGGGACTGGCCATCTTCTTATTCTCACTATCAAAACCCGGCTGATATTTATCAACATTGGTATCATCTCCAAGGGTAGTTGCCTGAGGCCGGACTCCGCGCACGCAAGCCATGAATTCATCCTGATCAAAGGGAGACCCGTCTTCCTTCACGGTGGGATAACCTCTGGCCACGTTCGCCGAGTCTAGGTCTGGCACCCAAGCCCTGGAGCAGCTCAGGGCAGTCAAAGCTCCGGCTCACGCAGGAGCGTTTCACTTCTTGAAACCTGGCAGGAAGGATTGACAGTTTCTTCAGGACGTCGCTGAGCCGGTTGGGTCCTTGATTAGCAGGAGAGATGGCGGCAAGAGCCCGCTGTGCGCCAATATACAGTTGTTCTACCAAAGTGTATACTTCCTTCAGTTTAATCAACGGGTCTTGGCTCACATTTTTGCTTCAAGGGCCTGCATAAATTTTATACGCAAAGTCAGCTGGCGGCTTATACTCCGGATCAGCAAAAAGCACACAAAGTTAAAGTCGGACGACTTACCGAAGATGGCAGCTACCATTTGAGACACCCGGCCCTTTAACCCGTTCAACTCTGTTGAAATCTCTTCAAGAGCTGTTTTGGCCTTCTCAACACGTTGGGTCAGAAGCGTTTTTTCTTCCTCCCAAGTTTTCTTCTTGGCAGCAAAGCCGGTCTTTAAATTTTCCGTCTCAGAGAGATTTATTTGCAGTTTGGAGTTAGCAGATTGGATTTCTGCCTCCTGACCGGCCAGCCAGGTCTTTGCATCATTCAATTGCGAGTTCAATTCAGATAAGGCATTCTGCAAAACATTCAGATGAGTCAAGATTTGGTTTCAAGTTCATCAAGATTCAAGCCTCAAGTACTTTACCAAAAATCACTTGACACTTGGGGGCTAATGTATGCCAAATCAAATTTTTATGACTCTACAGACATATTTAAGTCCCAAGTACCTTACAAAGTAACAACACTTGGCACTTGGGGGCTAATGTATGCAGTTCAGCAAGTTTATCAAGGTTAAGTCGGAGTATTAAGTACTTTGAATACGGTCCCAAACAATTTAAAGTACCGGCTCATTTATGATCAAAATGAACCGGCCCTTGGGGACTACAGGTGAAGCTTTGAGTTCAAGAAACATTTCAAAAGTAAAGGTTTCAGCCTATATTATAAAGTCTACAGATCATTCAATTTCTCTCATAATCCGAAGACTTGGGGGCTGAAGGAATATAGATAAGCCGGAAGAGCGTACCTCGTATTTTAACTACAGCTGCTTGACCATTTCAATCTCAGAGTCGTGACTAGAGTGCACATGGCTGAGATAACCGGACAAAATATCATTGGCATTTAGATGATCATAATTGGCAACGGCGAAATGCACTTTCTGCCTCTCCAATGCCTCTTGTTTTGCCGTGTGGCGAGCCAGCATGGTTGGATTCCCCGGTTCAATAAAACGGCTCTCGGTAATCTGAACATCTTGTGCAGACGGAGAAGGCGGGTTGGCTGAGCTTGATGGTCCGGTTGTGGAAGGATTTACAGTGGTCTCGTCAAATGACGGCTCGGGAGGATTTGTTTCGGTGTCAACAGGCGGGTCTTCTAGAGCGTCAGTTAATGGAGAAGGTGGCCTGGCCGGGTCAGATGCCAGCACTGGCGGGTCTTCTGCCGGCTTAGCTGCCTTTGTTTTCTTGGATTTAGCTTGGCCACTAAGAGAGATGTTGCAGGGCTGTCAGTACAAAGATACAATTGAACAACCCGAAAGAAAGGAGGATTTCTGGTTACCCGGGGGCAGTCTTGAAAGCCAGGAATTGCGTCTGCGATGAGTCACCAAAATACAAGGAGAAGGATCCATTAAACAGAGTTAAAGACAGAAATAAGTAAACCTCATTCAGACGTTTCCGAGGAGTTTGTTGAAGAACGACAGCCGGCTCATCTTCAGTCCAAGCTTGACAGCGGCTTTCATGTTGCTGTTTTTTCAAGCAAAAGTTGGGATCCAGGTGAGCTAAAGGGTTAGAAAACCTTACTTTACGGATCACTCGTCGAACTTTTTGTCTTGGCAAACGCTCTGAGACGGAGGAAATGATAGTTACCTCTGCTTCCACAGCCTGACTAGCCCCAGTGTCATCCTGGTAATGATCAGTGTCAATAAGATTGTTAAAAAATTGGCCAAGGGAATCAAGGGCTACCTCCGAGTCAGATGTATCATCAAGCTTCATCAAATCTTCAGTAGTGCTCTTTTTCTTCTTTTTTGACTTCCGGGTCGTTTTCTTGGCATTTATGGCGGCGGCTTTCGCTTTCTTGGCCGCCTCGTGGTCATACTTAACTTTCCAGAAGTTAGAATTGGCCTGCAGACAGGTAAAAACAAGGTAAAGAGTCTGGCAACTATTAAAACAATACGGCTGGAAAAATACTAAAGAGACAAATAATAACATCCTTACTTCTGGAACCGGGTTAAGCTGGCAGAAGGGGTTTAACCCGACGACACTGCAATCTTCATATTTCCCGTTCACCAGAAGAGTTGACATTGAGACAATATCTTATTCTGTCAATTGAACGGGGCTATGACGAAGAGAGTCATCCGGGCCTCCACCATACTCATACATCAGCTTTGACCGACGGCTCAAAGGGATGAACCGCCATGAGATCCAGCAGCGGGTCAGATCAACTCCAGTTAACCTGTTCCCTAGCAGAGCGTTGATCCTTTTGATGGATGGAATCAGCCTCTTGCGTTCAGCGACAGATAGCTTATCAGGAAGCGCGAACTTGGAGTCAAGATGATCGGCGCGATAACCCGGCAGGGGCTTCTCATTTGCTGGCGAAGTATCCTGGCAATAGAACCAAGTCTGGTTCCAGTCCTTTGGGTGGCTTCGTTAGTAAATAAGGGGAAAGGCGGCACCCTGCCGGTGCTGAATTGATATGCCTCCAAGTTCTAAGCTAAGGCCGTTGGTGCACTCATTCTGCCGGTTCAGATAAAAGTATTCTCTAAATAACTCCACGGTCGGCTCTTGTTGAAGATATACTTCACAGAGTACTTGGAAGTTACAAATGTTAGATATGGAATTAGGCCCGATATCTTGAGGATGGAGCTTGAAAAAATGGAGGACCTCTCTGAAGAACTTTGAGACGGGCGGTGAGAAGCCACGGTTCATGTGGTCAGTAAAACAATCACCTCACCATCTCTCGGATTGGGTCATTCTTCTTCCGGGTCAGGGGCATGCTAAGACATGACGGTTTTCGCTGGCAGAAATCCTATGATGAAGAACTCTTTTAAACGTTCCTCAGTTATGGTTGAGGGAACCCAGTTACAGATGGTTGGCATTTTGGATGGCATGATGTGCAAGGAACTGAAAAGAAAAGCAACATGCCGGTTCAGTTTAAACGGTGAGATTAACAGTTAAGGGATGAAGATGTACAACAAGTAATGGTGGCTTAACTAAGGGCTAACGACATATAAGGAAAAGAAAGCCGGTGCGGTAAGCCGCCATGACTATAGATTCTTTCAGAAAGCGGATTCAGCTAAGTGTTGGGACAAACAAGTTTCCCAAAATGCTTGATATTATTTCAGATCAAATGGATGTTCAAAATGAAAAAAAAAGTAGACCTAAAAATACAGCCCAGATGAGTTCATCAGATCTAAATATAGCTCTTGTACCAGAAAAAGGAGTCTGCAAGTATCAAAAGGAGGCACCAAACAACTACTGCATGAACATACATCTCTTTTGGATCAAAAAGAGGAGGCAGTGGAAGAACTACGAAGAAGCCATGACGAACTGCGAAGAACATGCAGAAACCCTAAACATGGATCTGAGGAGCAGGAAAGTGAGAACTTACAGCTACAGATCTTCTGCGGAGGTCGCCGCCGTTTCTCTAAACTAACTCGGGTTGATGTAGCGGCCAAGGTTGACGGAGACGGAGGTGGAGCGCGGCGGCGGCGAAGCTCGAGCAGTAGCAGGGTCGCGAGAGGAAGAAGACGGAGGGAGAGAGAAGAATGAGGAAGGCCGGGGCGAGCCTATTTATAAGGGAAAAAAGGTGAACAGACGGGCGCGAAGATCAAGGAAGAGCCGAATAAATGGTTATCCAGCTATACATGCGCCTCGATTCTCGGGAAACATTAAAGATAAAAGATCCGTTGGAGGATGACGTCATGAAAGTTTTTTGCATTTTCAAGAGGTGATGTCACAGCGGGTTACAAGAAAATTTCAGCAAAGATAAGAAGATGGATTTTTGTCTAAGTATTGAAGATTGACAAGGAACGAAGTTCAAAGTCAACCTGGGGCCTAATGTTGGGGATATTACTATCAGTTATGACCTGCCCAGGAGGGGCCGGGTCAGCCCCAATGGCGGGTTACACAAAGAAGCCCAGTAAACATTCAAGATTATAGTTTATTAAGCCTTATAGAAGGCCCAAAGGCCTAAAGACGGTTTAAGGCCCGATATTATGAACAGCCGTATGTAAGGAAAGACTTGTAAAGAAAGGCATGTAAAAGAAGTCACCGAGCCGGACACGATTATGAGCCGGCCGGGACTCTGTAGGCCACCAGGCGTCAACCCATGTATATAAGGGGACGACCCGGTGGCGGCTTAAAAAAAAGAAACAACAGGTCGATAACCAAGCAGGCGAGTTGAGCCTCTTGGTGATCGAAACCTCAGCAATACCAATCCCAACTAGACGTAGACTTTTACCTTCATCGTAAAGGGCCGAAGTAGTATAAAACTCTCTCGTGTCCTTTGTCCCGATTAACCCCTTTAAGCTTCCTAGTGCGATGGCCCTACGACTAAGTCCTTGCTCTAGGACATCTGCCGTGACAATTCCACGACAAGTCTTGCCCTAAAAAAGTCAACACGAGGAGGAGGATAGAACAAAGTCGCGTCCGCACATGCTGGACTCCATGCTCGTCGGCTGCGCTCGTCCTCGGCTTCTCGCTCTTGCTGGGCACCCGCGCCCCATGCTCGCCGGGCTCTCGTGGCGCCACGCTCGCCGGCGGCCGCTCGTGCTTGCTGGTCGGCCAACTATAAGGGTTGCAGCTTCTCGCCGGCCGGTCGTAGCTTCTTCGCCGACTCGTCGCAGCACCACCGTGTATCATCTGCCTCTCACCGGCGTCACCTCTGGCACCATGGTTAGCTCACCGCGCCGGTCGAAGCTTTCTCAAACGCCGGTTGCAGCTTTTTTGTGTTGTTCGTAGCTTCTGTCGCCTCCGGTTGAAGCCTTTTTTGTCACCAGTTGAAGTTTTTCCCACCAACGGTTGTAGCTTTCTCAAACACCAGTTGCAGCTTATGTGGTGCCGGTCCCAGCTTCCGTGTTCCCTCCGGTTGAAGCTTCTTTTCTCGCTGGTTGTAGCTTTCTCAGGTGCCAGTTGCAGCAACCTTGACTAGCTGTCGTACCGGCGGCACCTTGTTCCAGCATCGACGGTTGCCGGTTGCAACACCTGTGGTAGTCATTCTCCAGCTCCGGCTAATGCTAGTTGTAGCACAGTCTTCGGGTGCACCGTTGTAGCATCCCGAGGGAACACTGCCGCGGCTCGCGTGGCCGTGGGCCATCCAGCGCCTCTCGTAGCAGCATGCTCGTCGTGCACGTCCTGGGGATGACCAGGACGAACTCACGGCGCCTCTGGGGGAGTTCGTGCGTGCCTCCATGGCTGAAGTGGGAAGGAAAGACGGGGAGGCGGCTCGCCGGCCATGATGGGGAAGAGGGTGGAGAAAGAGCGGCCATGGAGAAGACGAGGAAGAGGACGCGCTGGGCGCTATGAACCATAGTGAGGGAGAGAACGAATGGAGAAGATAATGTGGAGAAGAGGATAAGGTTTGAGGGCTCGAGCGGTTGGTGGGCCAGAAAAAGCACGTATGCAGATGGCGCGTATAGGCGTGAGATCTAATCACGATCAGATGGTTGACGTGAGACCGGCGCAACGTTTCGGCCGGCGTCCCGCTGGAAACGTTTTCCAAAGGACAAGGACTGACTGCACTAGTAGAAAAAGGGGCTTTGGTCCAGCCAAAAAAGAGCATTAATCCCGGTTGCATTACGAACCGGGACTAATGTGAGCATTAGTCCCGGTTCAAGCGGTGAGGGCACCATACAGGCATTACTCCCGGTTCAAATGGGACCTTTAGTCCCGGTTCGTGGCACGAACCGGTACTAAAGGGTGCGATGCCCATTAGTACCAGTTTGTGACACGAACCGGTACTAAAGGTTAGACCTTTAGTACCGGTTCGTGCCACGAACCGATACTAATGGGGTTGAGACCT
>NC_041388.1:11994655-12008147 GCF_002162155.2 Triticum dicoccoides
AGTTTTGTAAAAAGCAAAAGAAAATGATAGAAACTTCAAAATTTAAAATCCTTCGAGAGGTAGTTACGTTACTACATCTACTAGTTAGGAAAATTTAAAAACTTAAATTTGGACATGTTTTGCAAAAATGTAGGGAAAATGTAAAACGGCTATAACTTTTGCATACGATGTCGGAAAAAATGTATAATATATCAAAATGTTTGGAACGAAAATCCGCATCCGATGGAGACTGCATACGGCCTGTTTGCAAATTTTTAGAATCCTCAAATTCTAAAAGGAAAAAAAGTTATGCTCAAATTTCAGTTTTTTTTGAATTTTTGTTAAATCTGGTTAAACTATGGTCAAACTACTTATTCAAGAAGTATTAGTGTTACTAAATAACTATTCAAGAATATTAGTGTTACTAAATAATTATTTCAGTTTTTTTAAATTTTGGTCAACTATGGTCAAACTGTGGTCAAACTACTTATTCAAGAAATATTAGTGTTACTAAATAATTATTGATTTTTAGAACAATAGTTTCACACTCAAACAGTGAAATGTGTGACTCCATGCTCAAGCTAAATTCCTGAGGGTTAATAGGATTGCCATATTACTATTGTCAGGAAAACAACAAGTGCAGACTTGGAAACGAGGGAGAATAGAACCCGGAAGTTAAGCGTGCTCAGGCTGGAGTAGTGAGAGGATGGGTGATCGTTCGGGAAGTTAGATGATTTGGAATGATGAGGGGTGATTAGAGATTAAAGGTTAAATGAGGAGTGATGAGGGGTGATTAGAGATTAGAGGTTAAAATAATTCAGAAATTCGAAATTAAAAAAAATTCAATTTTTTTTCAAAAAAATCATAAAATATTCTTTAGTACCAGTTGGTGTTACCAACCGGGACTAAAGGTGGACCTCCAGACAACGGCCACGTGGAGGGCCTTTAGTCCCGGTTCCAGTTAGAACCGGGACTAAAGGGGGAGGCTTTAGTACCGACTCTTTAGTCCCGGTTCCAGAACCGGGACTAAAGGCCCTTTTTCTACTAGTGTTGGTTCAAGGAACGAGCTGCTTCATCAGATCTTGGTGCTACGCATAGTAGTCAATAGAAAAAAGTTGTGGGAAACAAAGGTTCCGGGAGTGATAATATTTGCATGGAGGGTTCCTCGAAGCTCAGTTCCTCCAGATACGTCAAGTGCAAGAGGAATACGGTGTTTTGGCAAAAAAAAGGAGGGATATTGTGGGCCCAGACATTTATGTGATATGTAACGGGGAACAAGATACATGCGTGCAACACGTGATTTTTTAACCCGAACTATATTAAAAAAAGGTACATCACATCATTTCTTTATGAAAAGGAGGTTGAACCTCGGCCTCTTCATCGAGTGATGCATACTATCATTTTCATTATATTATTCAATATATAATGTCTTACAATATAAAACATCAATCCTTCGAAATTCATCTTCTAGGGGACAAATATCGCTCCACCTACAAGCTTGATGATAGTGGTGGTTATGATCAAGGCCGCTTACCCTGGCTTTTCCCCTACACACATCTGTCGGTGCAGAAAACCGTCAGATCTCTCGGTAGGGTACCTTGCGTAGCTGGAAGTCACAGACCGGAGGTCACACGGGTTTTTTTACCCACGTTCAGGCCTCCATGATGGAGTAGTACCCTACATTCTGGTGGTTGTTTATTGATGGTGTGTATACCACGTGCGAGGGGTTAGAGAGAGATGTATGAGTCTATATATCCATAGTTATTTCTATGGGAATAGATGGGAGTGAGAGTCCACTAGCCCCCCTTATATACACGGTGGGGCCGAGGGTTTCTCAATGGGAGGTGCGATCTAGGTCACCGCCGTGATCATCTTTGCGACCAAGATGATCCAGAGATATATATATCCCTTCCTCCGGGCTCCCTTCTGTCGTTGGGTATATGGTTGGCCTTGTGGGCCTACCGTCAGGCTCCTTGCTGGCGAGCCACCCCCACTGTATGACCCCATTAGTAGCCCTTGAGCGCGTCGGATGTTGCAGAACTTGGTCTTCGAGATTTTCGGTCGGCCCTTCCTGTAGAAGACTATAGGATGCAACTCAATTATATTCCATCGGAGTCGATTACATTATATACAAGAGGTGTCTTGCATGACAAGCCAACTAACTCTACAATATCTCTAGAGATCAATCTATACAAGGCTAGAGATAAGAGGAGAATCAGTCGGAAATAAATACAAGGATATCACGTTTCAACACCCCCCCCCCCCGCAGTCGAAGCGTCGGCGTCGGCGTCGGCGTCGGCGATGCAAAGACTGGAACGGAACTCCTGGAATGCAGCGGTAGGCAATCCCTTGGTCATGATATCGGCAAACTGTTGGGTGGTCGGTACATGAAGTACACGGAGCTGACCCAACTGAACCTTCTTACGGACAAAGTGAACATCGAGCTCGATGTGTTTAGTGCGCTTGTGCTGCACCGGATTAGCCGCGAGATAGGTGGCCGATACGTTATCACAGAAGACCACAGTAGCCTTCGGAAGAGAAATCCGAAGCTCACCAAGAAGATGACGAAGCCAACAAGTCTCTGCAACAACATTGGCAACAGCACGGTACTCAGCCTCAGCACTCGAACGGGAAACAGTGGGCTGCCGTTTAGAGGACCAAGAGACCAAGGAGTCACCGAAGAAGACACAATATCCAGACGTGGAGCTACGAGTGTCTGGACAGCCAGCCCAATCCGCGTCAGTATAAGCGAGGAGCTCAGTCGAGGCGGATGCACGGAGACGAAGACCGTAGGTCGGAGTGCCACGAATATACCGAAGAATGCGCTTGACCAAAGACCAGTGGACATCACGAGGCGAGTGCATATGCAGGCAAACTTGCTGGACTGCGAACTGAATGTCTGGTCTGGTGAGCGTGAGGTACTGAAGGGCGCCCACAATACTGCGATAAAGAGCAGCGTCGGTGGCAGGCTGGCCGGCGGAGGCTGAGAGCTTCGGCTTAGCCTCAGCAGGTGTGGCGGCTGGTTTGCAGTCAGTCATGCCGGCACGGTCCAGAAGATCAAGAGCATACTGTCCCTGATGCAGAAAGAACCCAGTGTCATCACGTCGCACATTAATGCCGAGGAAGAAGTGCAATGCGCCGAGATCCTTCAGTCGAAACTCAGAACCGAGGCGACCAATGATGTCGCGAAGAAGATCCGTGCGGGAGGCAGTGATGACAATATCATCAACATAGAGTAGAAGCATAGCCACATGATCAGCCCGATGCAGCACGAACAGGGACGTGTCAGATGTAGTGCTGCGAAACCCAAGAAGACCAAGGAATCCGGCGATGCGCTGGTACCAAGCGCGCGGAGCCTGTTTGAGGCCATATAAGGACCGGGACAACAGACAAACATCATCCGGCCGCTAAGGGTCAATGAACCCAGTCGGCTGCTGACAGAGGACTCGCTCCTGAAGATGGCCATACAGAAAAGCATTTTTGATGTCGAGCTGATGGACGGGCCAGTGACGAGAAGCAGCCAGCTGAAGCACCACACGAATCGTGGCGGGTTTGACGACCGGAGAAAAAGTCTCAGAGAAGTCAACGCCAGCACGTTGTGCAAATCCTCGGACAACCCAGCGAGCCTTGTACCGATCCAGTGAGCCATCCGGATGGAGTTTGTGACGAACAACCCACTTGCCCGAGATGATGTTGGCTCCAGGAGGACGAGGAACAAGGGTCCAGGTCCGGTTGGCGACGAGAGCATCGTACTCAGCTCGCATAGCGGCGGTCCAATGCGGATCACTCAACGCAGAACGCACCGATCGCGGAACCGGAGAGAGGGTCGTGACGCTGAGGTTGTGGTAGCGCGGGTTCGGCTGGTGCACACCGGCCTTGGCACGTGTCACCATATGATGGTGAGGTGGCGGAGGAGGTGGGCGTGGACCGCGACGCCGAGGCACCACAGCGACCGGCTCAGATGACGAAGAAGAAGCCGGCGCTGTGACGGGTGTCAAGGGCCCGGCCGACGGGGCCGAGAGGGTCGGCTCCTCCAGAGCCGACAGGGAGCCGGAGTGCGCACGCTCGGTCGGCGATGTGGGCGTAGAGGAGCCCGAAGAGCCCGGCTCCACCTGAGCCGACGAGGCCCCTGATGGTCCGGCTGGGGTGGCGCCCGACTCCACCAGAGTCGGGGGGCGACGACCCAACGAGGCCGGGGGACGGGCTCCTCCAGAGCCAAGAGGCGGGGGCCCGGCGTGGCCGGGGAGGCCGACTCCTCCCGAGTCGGCAGAGGGAACGCCGAGGGCGGCGAGGCAGCACGCGACGAAGGCGCAGCCGCGCCCGAACGGCGAGGCAATGGGAGCGCAAGGGCTCCACGAGGCCTGCGAGGAGAGGCGTCCAAAGGTGGCGAGGGACGCGATGCAGCCTGCTGAAACGGAAAAACAACCTCATCAAAATACACGTGCCGAGACACGATCACACGATGGGACTCCGGGTCGTAGCAACGGAAACCTTTGGTGTTTGGTTGGTAGCCAAGAAAAACAAAAGCGATAGAGCGAGGCGCAAGCTTGTGCGGTGTCGTGGCGGTGATATTGGGATAACAAAGGCAACCGAAAACATGAAGATCATCGTATGACGGAGGTGACCCAAATAAGAGGTGATGAGGGGTGTAGTTCCACCGAGGTTTGCAAGGCCGGATGTTAAGGAGAAGGGTAGCTGTAGCGAGGGCATCGGGCCAAAACCTCGCCGGCATGTGTGCGTGAAAGAGCAAGGCGCGAACACTCTCGTTAAGAGTGCGGAGAACATGTTCGGCACGACCATTTTGCTGAGATGTGTATGGACATGTGAGACGAAAAATTGTGCCATGAGAGGATAAAAGAGTGCGAATGGCGAGGTTATCAAATTCCTTTCCGTTGTCGGTTTGGAGGTGAGCAATGGTGCGGTGAAAGTGGGTGGCAACATAGGCGTAAAAGGCATGAAGAGAGGAAGCGACGTCGGATTTGCGGCGCAACGGAAAGGTCCAAGTAAAGTGAGAAAAATCATCCAAAATGACAAGGTAATATGATAAACCCGAGTTGCTAGGCACGGGAGATGTCCACACATCACAATGAATAACATCAAAAGGGAAAGTAGCAATGGATGATGAAGTTGAAAACGGCAAACGAACGTGTTTTCCTACGCGACAGGCATGACAAGTGTGTGCTGCCGATTTATTACATGAAAAGGGAAAAGTCTGCAAAATTTTATGAAGAGCGTCGGCGCCGGGATGGCCAAGGCGAGCATGCCAGAGAGACACATTAGCGTGGAGGGCGACGGGACCACTGCTTGTCGTTTGGCCACACGGGTAAAGATCGCCGGGGGAGTCACATCGGTGCAGAACCTTCCGGGAGTGGGCATCCTTGACAGAAAAACCATGTTTGTCAAACTCAACAGTAACAGGATGTTCACGAGTAAGAGTGCGGACAGAACATAAATTTTTGATTAAGGATGGAGACACAAGTACGTTATGGAGAGGGAGGGAAGATGATGAGAGAGGGAGGGAGGATGCACCGTGGTGGGTGATGGGAAGAGTGGATCCATCACCGACGACGATGCGAGAAGACAGAGGGTACGGGGAGACATGAGAGAGGATACCGGGGTTGGACGCCATATGAGCAGCGGCGCCTGTGTCCATGTACCAGTCCCCGCCGCCAGAGTAGTTGTTTGGGGAAGGGGCGGCGTGGAGGGCGGCTAGGAGCGTCGGGTCGTAGGTGTAGCCGGTCGGTGCAGCGCCGTAGGAGGATGATGAAGCAGCACCGGGAGCCATGGCCCCGGTGTACGCCGAAGAACCGCCGAGTCCGGGACCTCCGGGCGCGGCAAGGAGAGCCTGATGAAGACCCGGGCGAGGGCCAAGTATGCCCGGAGCGGGTGCCCGCGGAAGGGGCATCGAGTAGGCGTGCACCACCCCCGTCCAGGGGTTGTACCCCGTGAGCCAGGGCGGGGGCGCCGCGGCCTGAGCAGGAGCGGGCGGGGCCGTCTGGCGGGGCTGGGTGCCGCCGTTGCGGCCGCGGCCGTCGCGACCTCCCCGCCTCTTCTGGCGGCCCTGGTCAGGGGCGGCGGGCGGTGGTGGAGCCGCGGCGCGAGGAGGTTGCGGGTGGGCGGGGATGCCCTTGGTGGTGCCGGCGTGGAGGGCGGCGAGAGGAGCTTGCCGCGCCGCGTGACGAAGGCGCTTTTCCTCCATGCGAAGGTACGTGACCGCCTTGGCGTACGTCGGCGTGAGGAGGGAGAGGTTGGCGGCGGACTGGCCGAGGTCGGGGTGGAGGCCGCGAAGGAGGTTGGTGAGGAGGACGGAGTCGTCGATGTTCATGCCGACATCGCGGAGTTCGTCTGCAAGAACCTTCATCCGCGTGCAGTACTCGTCGATCGAAAGATCGTTTTGCTGCATGGTGAAAAAATCACCTTGGAGGAAGACACGACGTTGGAGTTGATTGTCGAGGAAGAGATCGCACAGCCGTGTCCACATGGTGTACGCCGACGGATCGCGGGAGTTCACCATGTTGAAGAGGCCGGGAGAGATGGTGAGGAAGAGCCACTTGACGATGCAGGCGTCCACAGCGAGCCACTCGTCGTCGTCCTTCATGTCGGTGTAGTCGACGCTCCCGTCAACGTGCTCGATGAGACGGTAGGAGCGGAACAATAGCGCAAAGTACGTGCGCCATGCGTTGTAGGACGGCGAGTCGAGGTTGAGGATGACCGGAACATGGTCCTTGATGTGGATCTCGTTGAGGCGATCGGAGGCGAACGTGGTGCCGGAGAAGGAGCCGGCGTCGGAGGCAGAGGGTTTGGCCATGGAGATAGTTGGGGTTTTTGGGTGAGAGGGGTAGAGCGGCGGCGGCTACAGGAGGTACAAAGGAGCGGTGGCGGCGATTAGGGTTTTGGGAGGGAGAGGTGGCGGCAGGAGGAGAGGGTGCGGCGGGAGTAGAGGCTGCGGCGGCGGCGAGTGCTAGGCGCGGCGGCGGCGGCAGGAGGAGTGGGCGCGGCGGCGGCTAGGGCTAGGCGCGGCGGCGACGGGTTGCGGAAGCGATAGGATCACGGTAAAACTGATACCATGTAGAAGACTATAGGATGCAACTCAATTATATTCCATCGGAGTCGGTTACATTATATACAAGAGGTGTCTTGCGTGACAAGCCAACTAACTCTACAATATCTCTAGAGATCAATCTATACAAGGCTAGAGATAAGAGGAGAATCAGTCAAAAATAAATACAAGGATATCACGTTTCAACACTTCCCTTCGTGGTGCTCGGTCTTCAATATGCCCTTCGGGGAGTCCGGCTGCTAGCGAGGCCCTGTGACGGGCAACCTGTGGCGAGGGCTTTGTTGTTAGGCTTCCTAAGGATCGGAACATCGCAGATGCGTCCTTCCAACTTAGCCGATGCCTTTTGGGAAGCCATTGGGTGGACTCCGCTGATGGTGCTTCATCATGATGATAACTCTGGAATTCGCGTGCTCGTGCTTCGCGGAGCGGGAAACCGCAGGAGACGTGGAGCACGGGCTAGTTTGGATCGATCCCTGGGCGTTGTGCCTGGCAAAAAGTCCAGCCTGGGAGCAGCCTGGATATCTGTCCATTTTTGCCTGGTCAGGCACGCCTGGGTAGATGGTGTTTGGCTGAGGACATGGCCTGAAGAAAGTGTTACACAGATGATGTTGTACTAGTATCTGACAACTGTACTAAAAATCGCTTTATTTGACCCAAGCAGCTGTGGTTACTGAACCCAGGCGTCCGGTTTCAATTGCCTGGGCCAGGCTAAGCAAGGCCAGCAACTTTTCACCAGGCTAGCACCTTTTTCTTCATCAGGATACAAACCAAACAATGTGCAGGCAAGTTCCAGGAAGGCTTCAGGCCAGGCATGTTCGGACGAGGACACGAACAAAACACGCCACACGTGTCACATCGTGATGTCCGCCCGTTTGGTTTCAGGACGGCTTATAAGAAGGAAAAATTGCCTCGTCTTCTCCATTTCAGCCCTCCGCCTCTGGTTTCTTTGCTTGTGCCGCCGTCGCCAGTTTCTCGCGATTCACCCACGCAATCCTTGATCCTTTAGCGCCGCCGTTATCATGGGCAAGACCAATAGGAAGGAGAGAGCTCGTGCCTCGAGCCAAAACCCGCCCACCGCCATGACAAAGAAGAAGCGGAAGAGAGCTGCCACCGGAGAAGGGAAGAAGCTGCCACTGTGTACTAATTGGTATTTTTCCCAGATGAAGCTCCAAAACGCAGCCATAGAAAGGAGAGTGATAGATGCAATGTTTGTATTTTTATGGAGGAAGACCTAGTAAATGCACTAGTCCACTGCTTACTTGCAAAAATATTTTGGGATGAAGCTCAAAGTTGGTTCAGTTTCAAGCTAGCAAGACTGCATCCTAACACGTGTGGGCTTGCAATGTTTTAATATGTGATCCCCGGTCAGATCGGGTGACGGGGTGAGAGCAAAATATTTCTATGTTATGTGGGCGCTATGGAGGTCAAGGGATAGATGTGGACAAGATCAAGAGAAGTTGGAACCAGATGCATCTGTAAGAAGGATCAAAGAAGACCTGCTGCTTCTGGACATACCGAAGCAGCAGGGGAATGTGTTACCCGAACATGGTTGGAGCACGCTCATGCGCCTTTCTTAAAGATCAATGTAGATGGTGCTATTAGTCACGGTTCTGAGGAGGGACTGGCTGTGTTCCTTGCTCATCGAGAGGCTTGCTGGGTGGTTGGAGCAAACCACATGCAGGGGTGACTGATCCCCTCATCATAGAGACATTGTCACTTCAAGAAGGTGTTCTTTTTGCAAATCTGAGAGATCAACTCATGTCATAATGGAGACCGACTGTTTAGCTTTGGTCAACCTTTGGAATTCTCGCCACAATGAACCCTCTGTTGTGGCACCCAGCCTTGCTGAAAATCAGGGAGCTAACTTTACGTTGTACCCACTTTGTAATTCAACATGTAACTAGATCCGCAAATTTACCGGCCCATCTTTGTGCAAAGCATTTTGGACACTGATTCACAGCTTCCGTTCCTGCAGCACCCTCTTGGTTGACTGTCCTAGGAACGCTTTTGTTGAATAAAAGGCAAAAGCTCTAAAGGTTTCACGCAAGAAAAATGATTTTTTTTTCTCAGTTCATATAGCAATAGCCCTTTTGCTGTCATGCAGTAATATACGTTTGGTTGGCTGAAAACAAGAATTCCAGGGAGAAACCCCATTGTAGAAGATAGTGCTACGGAACCCATTTTTTATTGCTGCAACTTCCATTACAACTTGCAACTACAGAAACAAACGCACCGACATTTTCACAGCACTTTACATACTGTTGTAGCTGATTTCAAACGTCATATAACCAAATCGATCGAGTTGCTATGCTTTTGTCTACATTTACTTTGGTGTCAGGATGTACATCTTGCAGTCATGAGGCGCCACTGATGCAGATAGCTGCCCCTGAGCGGAGAATGACGAGTGCTGTGCCACAAGACGGAAGTTTTTGTGATGATGAAACACTGGAATGTGTAGTGGATTGTCAAGGATAAGCACTGAGTTCTGAAGAAAGCAAGCTTACCGCCCATAGATCGCGAGCGGTGACAGCCGCGGATACCGGAAGCCCGACTTTTGACCAGTGTGTGGTGATGGTTGCTTGGTGCCCCTGCCTATTCCATAGAACCACCACCTTTCTGTTGCCGCTGAGTGGTCCGGCCCAAACCTAGAAAATTATCTCCCCAGTTTCAGTTTCAGAAATCTCATCATGGAAGCCACTACTAAGATATTTGAATTGAGCAATACCTCCAAACCACCATCGGATTGCACCTTCTTTCCCTGCACGCCAAGTCTATCTGTTCATACAACTGTAATATGAGTACACTGAAAATCCCATATGAAGAAGGTATCATGCGCAAATACGTGTAAGAGAATGCTTGCCTTGGTTGACAGCGATGACCTCCGTATTGCTGATTATGTTCTTTGTCTGCGGGCTCATCGAGCGCACGTCGCACCCAAGAAGAAGAGGAGCCTACACAACTCAGAGGCAGGTTGCGGTGAGGAAATGCAGAATTCCTTTTTAAGAATCGAAACAACAGTACTCATACATGGGACAAAATGGGTAATACCTTTGCAAGTGCCCAGATGCTGAAGTGCGAGCGGTACTCAGCTTCAGACATCCCGCCATTTCCAACTTCAAGCATATCAGGATCTGATATCGGAGGAGAACATTGTCCATCGATCAGTTCCAAGCTAACAAATCGTTAGGCAATCAACAATAATACTGGGACAGATTCCTCTGAAACACTTACCGTTCCATCCACCAGGTCCAGCGTAGGAGGCCCATCTGTCATTCTGGTCTGCGCGTGATGTCATGCTGAAGTAAAAAGATAACAATGATCAGTCCTGCTAATTCTAGTATAGCTGTACTTGACCAAAATCCCTGAGTTGATCAATTAGGCAGCACCTGTCCCAGTTATCAGCAATGTCGCCGGTTGTCCTCCAACTATTACCACCCATGCCACGTGCCCATGTAGCAGGGTTTTCGACTCCCCTAAACAGCAAAAACGCAGAAGAGTGAATGACCAATGCTTGACGTTTATCCTTTCCATCCTAAAATGTTATGACAAGCAGACTCACCATTCGCAGAGTGAGAAGAAGATGTTCTTCCCGTATTTCTTCATGGCGTTGCTCATCCTAGTGTATCTGCATCAACCATGGCAAATTACTTCACAAACTAAGACATAAGAAACATTGCACTGTTCATGCCGCACGCAGTTCTAGGTATTGTCTCCGTACCTTTCCTTGACGTTCCTGCCAGCATCGTTGCAGTTGTCGTACTTCAGATAATCAACTCCCTGGAGACAAGAAGGCAAGAATTACAAGAACATCAGGGTTTCTGGTGTCAGTGTTGGTTTGGCATGAGCCATCAGGTAAGTAATTGTATATAAGGGGTAATACCCAAGACGCAAACGTCTTGACATCTTGCTCTTCGTGATCCAGTGATCCTGGCATTTTGTTACTGCATGTTTGTGTCCTGCAATACATGCATGGTGCCAGTTAGTTTAGTGCATTGTCATTTTATCATATTTACAAGTTCTAGTTTTCTTGGGCCAATGAAGAGTTTAGTTGCTACAGTGTAAGAACAAATTAGTGTTACTTTTATGATGAATTGGATAGCTAGCATACCCAGCATCACTGTAGATGCCGAGCTTCAACCCTTTCGCATGCACATAATCTGCAAGTGCCTTGATGCCAGAGGGGAATGTTCTTTTATTTGGAACCATGTTACCCTGAGAAATCATGATACCACGTTATCAGTACTCACAGAAATAAAATAAAAATGGTATACATATAACTAATCTTCTGGTTCTAAAACGTTTAATATTATCTTCAAACTAGTATGGACAAGCAATTGTTTTTTACTAATGTTTAGATGGATTTGTTGAATTGTATTAAAAACATAATTCTGCAATACGTTGCACTATACTGAAAATGATAGGGATGGTTAGAAATGCTCAAGTTCATCTCCTTACCTGGTAATCCCTGTTTAATTCTGCCCAGCAATCATCTGAAACAAGAGATGGAAAACATATTTGAGTAAACAATATTCTGCTAAAAATATTCTAGTACTTGTGTCCAACATGTCATGGGAAATATGGTCCAGAGAGCAATCCATACCGATGTTAACATATTTGTAGCCCAATTTCGCCAAACCAGTGTTGATCAATGCATCAGCTGAAGGAAAGCACCGCAAAATTAGCTAGTGATTGGGCCGAATGTGCATTGAAGAAGTGAAAGGGAGGTTCAGAATTGCAGGTATAAGGAGATCCATATACAGGCAAGATATAGGATTTGAGGCTTGAAACGGGGGTTGGGTTCAACTGTTTGGAGATGGTTGCACAGGCGTTATTCAACCGGTTTGGCTAGCATGTCACTAATAGATTACATTATTAAGTTATGTAATCTTTCTATTATACACACCGGTTGTGATGTTTTCTTTTAGTTTTTGCTGTGTTAGTTGAGACAATCTACTTTTGAGACCTTTTTTATTTAATAAAGATAGATGTGTGCATCCTGATGATGCAGAGGCCTGGGTTTTCCCGTTTTGAAAACAAAGTGGTACAAGGAAGGAAGGAGGCGGTGACCAGGCCTTACCTGTCTCCCTGATGACTCCCTCGCTGATCCCGCAGTAGAAGTGGTTCCAGCTGTTCCACCTAATACACGAAATGTTTCATCATGAGTCAGGATCAGATCAGATTAAACTGGAGTAGAATAGAAAATGGCGACCTATGACGAAGTATAGCTGTATAGGTCAAAAGGAAAATCACGACTCATGGCGAGGCTCGTCTTCAGAAAAAAATGGCTGTTTTCTTTTGCTTTCAAGATCACTGTAGATTTTGCATTATTGATGAAGTCACTCATCGATATAGTAATGAACACTGAACACTGCTGAATCAATGAGTTAATATAAACACTAGCAGCCAGCTGTTTAGTAACCATTGGGTAGGGGAATAGGAGTTTGCACAAGGGAACTTATATCAGGATTAGACATGGAAATTAGATTTTTACTCCTATTTCTTTGTTTGGTATAAGTTGAGAATTAGTTGAGGTTGAGCTCTACCCACGAATTAACAGGGTATCCCATAGGAACAGAATGGTGGGAATTGTCCCTCTCAACTCCCATTTGTCCTTCCGAATTAAATTCACATTTCTTCTAATTAATCGACCAATAGATTTTAAATCTCCTCACCCCTCAACTCCCATTCCCCGCCTCTAAATCCCACAAACGAAACACGTTGTAGATCTATGCAAACTTTGGAGTGGACACATGTTGGTTCCAATATAAATGCTGGGAAAGGAAAATAATCTTTAGATCTACGACTGGACGAGGGAAGCAGAAAATACAAAGAGGAGACAAGAGCAGTTGGATGGCAGCATGAAAGTACCCCATCTGCGGGGTCCTGCCGAGGCCGTTCTTGACGCGGAGCTCGCCCAACGTTGCGTTCCGGGCCGCATCCACGGGCAATCTGGCTCCTGCCGCCACCGCCACCGCGACGAGCAGCACGAGCAACAACGACGGGCTCGAGGTGTGCACCATGGCTACCTAGCTGCTTTGCTTCTGGTGCCGAGTGAGCCGAGGAGGTGGGGTGGGTGGGGTTGGTACTGGTGGTGCCGGCGAGTGACTGCTGGAGATGCGTATGACGGGGGCCTTTATATAGGGCCGCGCGCAGGGGAGTGCGGGACCGCAGCTTTCAAGAAATTAATGTAGTACCATTTATTTTCTTCTGATTTTATTTTGATTTTTTGTTGTTCTGTCCATACACTCCTGTGGCTAGACTTGTGTCACCGGGTTTGCCTCCACTGGGTTCGTCAATGAGAGCATCTACAAGATCTTTTCTTTTGGGGAGGGGGGGGAGGTATTTAATTGTATCTAAAGACCTATTTTAATGCATATGATACATCTCAAGATACATTGCAGTGGGAGAACCCTAATTCCAAGATTTCTCTCTTTTACAAATGGAAACAAAATC
>NC_041388.1:12008596-12026756 GCF_002162155.2 Triticum dicoccoides
ATTTAATTGTATCTAAAGACCTATTTTAGTGCATACGATACATCTTAAGCTACATTGCAGTGGGAGACCACTAATTCCAAGATTTCTCTCTTTTACAAATGGAAAAAAATCTTAGAGTTAATATCCTATTGTGCGTAAAGGGAATATTTAATTGTATCTTCTTTTTTGCGATGGAATATTTAATTGTATCTAAAGACCTATTTTAGTGCATATGATACATCTTAAGATACATTGCAGTGGGAGACCTCTAATTCCAAGATTTCTCTCTTTTCCAAATGGAAACAAAATCTTAAGAGTTAATATCCTAATGTGCGTAAAGGGAATATTTAATTGTATCTTCTTTTTTGCGGTGGAATATTTAATTGTATCTAAAACCCTATTTTAGTGCATACGATACATCTTAAGATACATTGCAGTGGGAGACCCCTAATTCCAAGATTTCTCTCTTTTACAAATGGAAACAAAATCTTAAAGTTAATATCCTATTGTGCGTAAAGAGAATATTTAATTGCATCTTCTTTTTTGCGGTGGAATATTTAATTGTATCTAAAGACCTATTTTAGTGCATACGATACATCTTAAGATACATTGCAGTGGGAGACCCCTAATTCAATATTTCTCTCTTTTACAAATGGAAACAAAATCTTAGAGTTAATACCTTATTGTGCGTAAAGGCAACAATTTATTTCATACCATAAATAATTCCACGAGAAAGAAGAAGTCAATTAGGCCCTGTTTGATAACAAAGTATTTTTGAAGTATTTGAAGAATACTGCAGTTTTTCAAAATACCATAGTATTAATTACTATGAGCTGTTTGGTTATGACTAAAACTGTGGTATTAAAACAGCAGTATTTACAAAACCACAGTATTTTCTCTGTTTTAAAAATAGAACCATTGACCTCTTTTTTAAAAACAGAGCATGCGCAAGAAAGTAGGAAAAGCCGCGTAGTTATCTTCTTCCTCCCTCTAAGCTGCAGCCGCCATGTCGCCTGTGGATATTGTCTCCGCCGGGGACAAACCAAAAGACGTCAAATGAGAGAAGAGCGTGAGTATGTTGATCTTTGTCCTCTGTCTCTTCTCGCTGACCGCTGGCACTTGCCTCTGTGGCCGCTTCGTTACCCCTCCAACTGCACAGTGCCAGTTGAGAGGAACGAGGCGCCCTTGAACTTGGAGAGCGATCCCACGTTTAGCCGCCGGCAGCTCTGTGTCGTGTTCAAGTGTCTTCTTTTCCTGTAAGCTAGCTTTGTGCATGGTAGTTCAGTGCATGCGGCTGGTTGTCATGCATGCCCGTTCAGTGCGTCCAGCTAGCTAGCAAGGCGCGCATTGCAACTGCTTCATATGCTAGCTAGCTAATTGACGTTGGTGCATATAAGCACTTGCCAAACGGGTCACATTATTCTCAATACTTCAAGATACTTTGCTATGTGAAAACTGTAGTATCTTGTACCTACTGACTAAAATACTTTGGCTTTTAATACTTCAGTTTTTCTAGTGCTTCGCTACCAAACATAGCCTAGTTACACGAGAAAGAGGCCAGGCTGGAACAATAGTGACCGATTCACCTTAATCCGAGGTTAGTTTTTTGGCAATCTCAAACGAACGCTTTGCTAGCCGTCTCAATCTCAATCTCACTAGAACCCATCCAGCCACGACAATTTCCTACAGTCTCATGTGAAATCCTACAATCCCGTAGAAGATCCTCTGGGAAAATGTAAATGACTTTGTTTGCTCTGCTCAGGGAAGGCGCTACGCGAGGCAGTTCACTCGGAGAGAATTTTGCCCCAGCAGAACCCATCCCAAAATAACCCAGCCGCATCCGCAACATAAAGAAATCGACATGATCGTACATGCTACATCATTCACTGGGGCACCACTAGATCAAGTGGCTGCGCCAGTCGAGATCGTTCGAAAAAGGGTGAGTTTGGTGCTTCCCGTGGATCCGTTTGGGCCTTCACTAGGATCCAAAGCCTCAAATTCATAGGTTTGGATCAAGAGTTTGGTGTTCCTCCAGGATACTGAATGGCATCTTTCCGAGAGAATCAGCCCGTGCGCTAAATTCATCAGTCAGATGGATATACATCCTCTACTCGGATCATTAGTCAGCCTCTTCCGAGAGATGGTTGAGTATCACCAAACTTTCCCTAATTAACTAACCCACACCAAAAACAGAAATCACGAACGTCTATCTCTAAGAATCCATCAGGATCTTTCCTTTGAGTAGATTCATGGGACTACAAATCGGTAAACAACCATAATACTTTTCCAGGAATGTTTAGTTAGATTCAATGGATTACCAGACTTGAGTCTGAAGATCCTGATGAATTCAGGGGCCAATGACGAGGTTATTTCCTACCGAGTAGGCCCATGCATGGTAACTAGAACCAAGGAAAGCCCATGGGGCCAGGCCCATTCACCAAGTAACAGAGTACTAGTCAGCATGGTGGGAGTTCATTCACTCGGCAGCCACCCATACAGAGATCCACCACTGTAAGGATACCCTCTATAAAGCAACACAAATTGTACAACATTTTGACTATGTGTTGTAAATTTTTCAGTAGATACACATATTATGGTTGTAGAGTTGTAGGTGGTAGTTCATATGAAAAAAAAATAAACAGAGGAAAGGATAAAGAGACGTGCGAGAAACAGAGCCCCCGATCCTCTCATCTCTCCCAAATCGCCGCCATCCACGGCCTAATCTACCTCCTCCAAACCACCTCGCGGCCGGCCCTGCCCCTGCCCTCCTCCCACCTCGCAACCCTGGTGGCTGCCGGATTCGCCGCATCCCCGACCAACCCATGCCTACCACGTCCCGTCTCTCTCTCACCACGTGGCTCCTCCCTGCGCCACCTGCGGCGGCTGATTCAGGCGACGTCCGTTGAATCCTGCCACCGCGAAGCACAATTGAAGGTCCCCTCGCACCGCACCGCCCTCCCATCTGGCTAGATCAAGTGGTCACAGCCACCAAAGCCCACCCTCGACCCTCCCCCCATGGCTAGGGTTTCAGGCGTCGGCTCGGGAGTCTGTGTCCATGTCGTCCTCCTTTCGTCCGGTGAGTGCATCCCCTCCCCTGGCTTCGTCCTCTCTTCTCCCCCTTTCTCTAACCTCTGCTTTTCTCTTCGCATGTAGGTGTGCAGGGAGGAACAACCAGCGGACGGACTTGCTGCTGCTCGGGACAAGAAGCCATGGAGCTTCTTCCTCCTCCTCTGGCATCAGGTGAGTTGGTCCACTCCTCCTTTGTGCTCTGGTTTGTGGCACATCAGGAACCATTGCTATGAATAGCAAAGAGTACTTCACTTGTACAGGTTCATGTTTACATGGTAGATTAATTAATGAGGCTTCAGTATAAAATGGAACATCCTACAATTATTATTATAGAATCAATATTCTGAACATTAGTTTCTAAACAGCATGTGTATCGTTCCTCTGCAGTTTCATGATTTTGATTTCAGAGCTGCCACTTACAGAAAACATAATAAGGTAATTAAGCCACATTCCAAAATATACTAGTTGTGTAAATCCTGAGTAATGGTGTGTGTGTGGTTCTGAAGCAGTCCTTAATTTTGTTCTGAAATTGGCGTTTTCCACCCTTTCATGTTCTGAACAATAAAGATTCACCCACAAGGCTTTTTGAATTATGTTAGTTGTATGTCTTAAGCAAATTGTACAGACTCCAATTAAAGAAGTGTTGTGATTAGTCATGGTCAGTGCATATATATACTGTGTTGTCTGAAATGTCTGTAGCTTCAGAGGAACTGTAAGCATGTCTCTCCATCGTTTGTTAGCATTTTCATATTTAGGTCCTTCTGGCTGTCTATATATACTGTATAAGTAGTGATTTTGTCCGAACTAATTTATTTTTACCCAAACATGAATTCCCATGTTAACTAGCATGATGTGTTGAATAACTTAATTGGCCCCTTGACCACAACTGGTGTCTAACTAATATTTAAATTAAGTTTACGAGCACAAACTGGAACACTATTTCTACTCTATTATACTTTACTCATGCTTGGACCAAGATCTCATGAGGAATCGGGAGAAGGACACCAAAAATTGGTGCAGGTTCATGTTGCTCCAACAGATTTTGCACTGCATGCCGTAAAAAAATATGTATCTTTATCCCATTGGATATGTTCAACATTGAAAGCAATCAGAGAAAATGTTAATACTTATGCAACGATTTCTGCCATACACTAAGACGCCCGTAATAGGCTCATGTAGTTTAAGTCTGTACCTGAACCACTCAAAGAAATGATAACAAAACTAATACTAATAGGTCAATGATCACCTTGAGATAATTTATGAATGTATTTCCATCTACTATGTATGCTAATAATTTGTTATGTATAACAAAGATTGCATGGAATTGAACTGTTGGTGACGGTGAGGTCGTCTTACTGGAAGTGACAGTCAGGTTGTCTAACTGGAAGTGAAACTGTTGGTGCTGTTCTGCATTCTGATAATGTTGATTGGCAGGGTGAGGGATCAGAAGATGGATGGCGGGGGCGTTTGAGTTGTATTGGCAGGGCCCTCATGTAGATGCTGGACGAGATGGCGCTTAGCCCCGAGCTCGCTGTCAGTCTCCAAGTACAGTTCGACGAGGTCTGTTGATTATTTTTCATCTTGGTCTTCTTGTTTCTTTCAGTCCATGAGCGCTGGACCACTAGCTCAAGAGCAAGGCCTTCTTCAAGGTACCAAACAGGTTGCCACCTCTCTTTCTTGTGCCACATATTCATCACTACACTGTACATATTCCAAGGGAACAATGATGAAATAACGTGATGTTGTTACATGTTGGTGTAACTGTACTGATGCAGATCAGCTACAGATCTTTCATATCTTCTGTTGGATGCCATGATGACTTCTGTGCTTAATTATGAAGTAAGTTACTCGACAGCCCATTTGTTTTCCAAGTCACTTCAGGGAATTGTTCTTTTGGGATCATATTTCTTTGCAAAAAGTAACATCAACTTGCTTAATGGCCACATATGGCAGTTGCTTCAACTTCTGGACAAGACACACAGACATGCAACTGTGTGACAACTTAAAGTCTTTTGGGGGATTTTGATAACAAAAGTAGAGCATTACCACTCAAAAGGATGACTAATTAATTAATCCATCCAATCCAAGCATCAGAAAAGTAGAGCATTACTGTTCAAAGGGATGACTAATTAATTAACCTCTTAATTTATTTTTACAGGAATTAACCAGATAGTATCTGCTTGAATAAGTTTGAAGTAGCTACTATTTATAAAATGTAGTGGCATGTAGAAATTGAGCAAGCGAAGTTGTGGTAGGTTATGCGCCATGCTTATTAGGATAAGGGTGTGAGATACTATTTTCCTCTTGCTAGTATAGTTTAAGTCTGTAACCTGAACCCCTCAAAAAGCGGTAAAAAAAACTAATACTAACCGATCAATGATGATCTTGAGATAGGTTATGGATGTATTTCCATCTACTATGTATAACATAAATTGCATGGCCTTCAACCTTTGTAAGTGACTTATAACCTGCCTCTCTCACTACTTGCATGATGTCAGTTCATTGTGTGTTAACAATTCATTTTGTTATTTTCTTTGTAGATTCAATCAAAAGATATATGGATGATTCTATGGTTTGTGGCAAGTATACTGCAATGATGATGATGATGTTCCCGTTGATGATGATGATGATGTTCCCGTTGATGATGATGATGATGTTCCCGTTGATGATGATGATGATGATGGATGCCTTCAGTTTTAGTTTGTAGTGATGTTGTTCCTGTTGTATGATGTTCTTCGGTTAAGTTTTAGTTAATTCTAGTTGATGGATTATTGTCGGTTTAAGTTTCACTCTCAAGAAAATATTTAGATTATGGATCACATTGGGATGATGTTCCTCCTGTAATATCCACTATTGTAATCCAACAATTTTATTCAATATATGATCTCTTCCTCTTGTGAGTATATTCTATTTTTTCCTCATTTGATATGCATAATTATCACCATTATACGGCGAATTAATTTAATAATAATATAATCACATTATATATGCACCAACACTTGAAGTTTTGCAAATTTTCTCTTGTCGAGCAGTGAGATTTTGATTCCTCTACATGAAGCAACAACATAGAGAAGTGTTGTAGAAGTTGGTTTTATGTGTTGTACTCTTGCAACGGCCCCTTTTACCAACGCCAGCAACACTGGATAAGGCAACGCATCCCAAACCGTTGGTAAAGACACTAACAACACATATATGGACCTTTAGATAGGAAAAAAGCGTTGTTATAGGGGGGTTCCTGTTGTAGTGCAATAGGATGCAAAAGACATGAGTCCACTCCACTGGTTATTCACTCGGATAGAAGCTCAATGACAAGGAGCATTGATTAGGACATTACCATAATCATAAGAGCATGGCGTTACAAGTGTTTTAAGGTGCACATTAGTCCTGTAGTGGCCATGAATAATAGCTATCTTAACCCTTCCGTAACGTAGTAGGTGAGGGGTAGAGCACACTCTATATAAGCCACCACTCAGAACTTGGATATGGGTTCACATCATTTGTAATCAGATACCATATGCAAAGTAACACTCCTCGGTGTATATGATGTAGGGCTTCTACTATGATGACGTAGGGATGCCATCACAGTGCCCGACTAGCTAGATCAAGGGTCATCACTGAGCTGCCCGCATGGTGTATCGGGCGCGCATATCCGGTCCAGCAGACAATAAGCATGCACCACACGCACACACTCTAGATGCCACCACCACTATCAAACTGTCGACCCATCTTCAGGGCCGAGAACCGCATGAACCTTGCGAGGCCAGCCATCAACGTCACCATGGCGCCAAACACTACCAGCGGCATGTGCTTGTCCATCAGCATGGGTCCGCCATAGAGACCCCATTGTGCCATGCTGCTGGGACCCTCCGCTACCGATGCAAGATGGTGTGCCACATCCTCGAGCACCATCATATGCACTGGTACTACAAGCCAGGTTCAACTCCCACATGTTGCCCCAAGGGGGAGAACGTTGATAGGCACTGCCAACTAGGGTAAAAACGGAGCGGAAACGGACGGAACTAAGTGCTATCATATTTGTTTTCACATTTTTTTGCAGAAGCGGAAACGAATACAAAAACTCCGGAAATAAATACGGAAACAGATACTACCGGAAACGGACACGGAGCGAATACAAAGTGGATACAGAAATAGAAATAGGAATTGATCGGAACTTAAAACCCCCCTTGAATCATAGAGAAATACACACAAAAACAAACAAATTTAGTGAGTTGTTAACATGGCTACAAAATAAAATCATTATGTTAGCAACTTAGAGTATTGTAGTAGTACCGGACAATTGCGTATAGGGTCAAGCTGAGTACATGTGTGGTAGTAGAAGTTGGACCTCAGATCCATTCTACTAATTGTGTCATTGTGTTCTCTTTGGTGGTTGGGGTACAAAGTAGCTATAGGTCTATAGTAAAAACAAAAATTCCGTATTCACGGAAACGGAATTCCGTTTCCATGCATGTTCCACTGGAAAACACCGTTCCGTTTTTGTTTCTGTTTCCGCATAAAAAATTCATTTCCACTTCCGTTTTACAAATTTTCATTTTCATATTTCTATTTTTCTTCCGGGAAAACGGAAAGTTTCCACTCCATTTTCAACTCAGAACAGATATAGGGCTTCCCCCATAGTTATTTGGATGGGATTGCAAACTATGTTGCCGACGCCTTCAACAAGGTTATGACAACCACGGCTCCCATTGTCCATGGCACCAACCGCCCCTAGAGCTTGATGGCAGTCCCACTCACCCACCTTGATCCGGACCAGCTTCTCCACCTAGCAGTCCACTCTGGGACCACTCTCCCACAAGGGGCCAGGCCCCCATATGCTCGCAACCAAAGGATTTGAAGATCCAGATACATGGCGTGAAAGATGCCTGGAGCTGATCGACAAGGACGTCCCGACCGCCATCGAGCCTGCCTCGCTCGGCGTCGTGTCACACTGCCCTGACACAGGGAGGAGCAACCCGCCGCAGTGCCGCAGAACCTTGAGGGGAAGCCATCGATGGGGGATTGCCGTCCTTGCCAAAGGTCGCCTGGGCACTCGCTACGAGATTATGCTGCGACCGCGCCCTAGAGACAGATGGAGGAAGGCCGCTCCGCCTCCATCATCCATCACCCGGGCTTTGTCCAGCGGCACTCCAGCGGTGGCGGCTAGGGTTAGGAGCGGGTTAGGATTTGATGATGGTACATTTCCATCAAATCCACAGGCGAAGGGCTTGGTAGGGCAACTTCTGAATATGATCATAGAAAATATGCACCTATGTGAGTCAGCTTGTCCCATTTTGTGTGGCGATGCATGCATTTTCACAGCTATAAGTTAGGGAACCTTACCCACACATGGGAACAGTCAACATACCACTGAGATTAGATGAAAGCCGGTTTAATAACAAACTCCAAACAATACTCCCTCCATTCACGAATATAAGATATGTCGGATATTTCAGTATGGACTACATACGGAATGAAATGGTAGAACAACAACAACTCATGGTTCGGGCACATGGATAGCAAGTTTCCACGCACCCCTGTCAATAGCATAAATGGACAACTTAAAATAAATATATGGCGTGAACACCTATCAAACATTCAGCTGAGCAAAGACTTGAAAACATATGAAGAAGCGCAGAAGGGCCATCTAGGATCTGCAACATTCAGTCAATAGTAGTTACTTACTGTATACATAAATATTCTCAGTTGCAGATCATCTACGTTCTCTACTTGTTCTTATGTGCATCAAACAACATGTATATGAAGGTAGTGTTCTAAACAGATCAGAATGCCATACATCAAATGATCTTGAAAAAGAGTATTCAAATCAAGTACAAACAACAAGCCATTGAGCTGGTGAACACCAAGATCTCAAACACCTCCTGCTATGCATTGAGAGTGAATGTGGTTCGTGAATTAATCGGTGAAAGAGATGCAACAATTTTAAAAGATGCCCATGGTGTGCTTGGTAATTCATGGCTTAGCTAAGCTAGGCAAAGAGCATGGTAGGATATATGTGTGGCTACAGTGTCAGATCTAGTGGGGGTGCCATGGCACCGCCTCTAAAAGTGTAATCTAATTTTTGATGTACAAAAGACAATATTTGGACAAAAATTTAATGCTAGTTGAGAAGTATTGGCTAGGATTACAATGATATATAGATCAAATTGCACTATTTGGCACCCCAGTGCAATGATTCTAGGTCCGTCATCGTGTGGCTAAGGAATTTTCACCAGAAGATTGCCGAGCCAATAAACATTGACTGTACTTATCTCTGGATAATATGTGTATATCTTTTTTAGCAAAGAATTTATTTGTTACATTAGTAAATTAATATATGAACTTCTACGTGTCACCACAGTCCACACTTGATTATAAACCTATCCATAGTGAGCTTGTCCAAGAGCTTCTTGGTGGATGACAATGTTGATGCTTGTACTTAGTCTCGACCTACATTCTCTTCTCGGTGGCGTGTGACTTTTTTTATTTGCGGGGGAGTGTCTGCGGACTCTAAATCGGTAACCAGATTGGGCGTTGCGCGGTGAGTGTCCATGACGGTCTATATTGGTGATTGACTGATTGTATTGTGGTTTTATTTGTGTTTTTGCTAAATAACAAAACACCATTGTTTTCTAGAACTTCCACGAGGAGAGGCTCCTATTAATCTTAGAGGACACTATTATTCTTAGTCAATGAGATGGAGTCCATTTTGTTCTTCCATTTAAAAAAAATGGTCGTTGTAGTTTCACGTAGCGGCGAGGGAAATACCATATTTTCTTTTTTGATAAAAGTCGATGGAGATGTGACTCTCGGCAGCACTGATCGATGGATTTCCTTCCAGACCAGACTTGTGCATGACATGAGACTGTAGTGAGAAAAATGTATAAGACGTACATAGGGGTGAGCCATACAGTATATCAAGTGAATGAGTGGGTCTTCCATTTCTCCCCGGCTCTTCTGCTCCATACACGAGCTCCCCGAGACGACGACCCAAGAGATGCTCCAGCCCATTTAGATGCTCTCCGATAACAAATCAGCCTGTCTCAAACAGATATAGGAAAAAGGCAGCTCTCTTTCTTCCACAGCCATAATCCCTATTTCCGCCTTCCATTGTCCTTTGTATATCTGCTTGTCCATATTAATATGTTTCCTTGAGAAGGAAAAATGTCTTGTTGGGCCTATGTTCATCAGAATATGCCTAGACATGCTTAATATCAATCAAAGTTTTGTAAGGTTTTCTATCCACCACAATCTTTTGTTTTCCCCTAGGTATCATATAGTCTACTGTAGGCACGGTTAGTTTGGGGAAAACCAAAATTAGTGAGAAAGACAATGATAGTTCAATGGTACATGCATTAGAAAACTATTCGAAGCCACCGTAACAAAAGAATTCTTTTATTAATAAAAGAAAAACAAATTTGTATTCTCCACCTCAATAGTACAACCGTACATTCAGAGCTCTAGAAAATTGTTGGAAAACCAACAAAAAAAAAGAGTAATGAAAAAGAAATTTTCATCATGTAGCTTAATAGTTCAATGGTTAAAATCACTAGAGCACTAATAGAAAACACAAGAATAAGAGGTAGATTTTTTTCTCTCTCTTGGCTTGTTGGTACATTAGAACATATATAGAAACTCTAATTTGGCCAGTTCTAACATATGTTGTAAATACAGTACAAGATTTGGCTCTAAATAATTTCAAGTTCTACAGTGTTGAACTGCAGATGATTACTTCTTCAGTAAACCTCTGAACTCTTACCATATTCTAGTGAATGGACATGGTATCGCACTTAGTATATGGGGTATTATTAATACTTATTTTATGCTGGACAAAAACTTAACTGGAATAGATGACTAAACCATTTCATTTTTTCAACTCTTGGCTATTGTTATGAAATTTTTCTTCCTTTTAAAAGCAAACTCCCAACCTTTTTATTTCATAGCATTGCAAAATGTAATAACATTTTTCCTAGACAACATGTACTCATAGATGGTATAATTTCAATCACATTATCTGCCGTGTGGCGCTATGCGCAAGCCACGCCTCCCTATCTACCTAATGCCTTTTTTGTAGTACAAATAAAGTAGATGCTACAGGCCAGGCCCTAACGAGGTCGCTCCAATGTTTGGTCTACCTGACTTTGTCTTCTTGTACATCCTTTTCCCTCCAAACCAAATCCATGTCTCTTTGCCTCTTGTTGCTTTATTCGAACTAGCTCTCTCTTGCACGCGCATTTCTGTGCTCATGTATTTGTGTAGGCTGTCAACCAGCTAGTAGCTTCATGTTATTACATCAATGTCACCTCGTAAAATACCTGATCAGTTGCATTGCATGTCAATATGTAGTTTCCTTTGGCAGCAAGATGCCACCTGGTCTGCATAGGATAACGAACACTCTAAACCTTTTGTTCATTCAGTTGAACCATGCATGTTCTTGGGTGATGACGCTATTATTTTACATGCGTTTCATCAAACAGTTGTGTGGCAGTAATGACACTAGACTGACTACAAGCTGTCCGTGAGCCAGGAAGAGAGAAGCAACGGGATGTTGGTTTGGTTAAGCTAGTAAGATCCATCAACGGTCACGTAACATGTATAACGTGTGCTTATTTTGGTCCTAATACATTTATAAATGCATATTCCTCAAATTGCCTTTTTCACAGGATATTCCTCAAATTGCTAAAGAGCCATTGGAGGTCCAGTGCAGGCAACACCGTCGCATGATAACACTTTCACATGGAATTAATGTCTGCTGTGTCCATGTATTAATTCCCCTTAATAGCTTTAGTTTCTCAGTACGTCCAAACATCATATCAAAATGCTGAAACAAGAAAATCATATATTTTAGCCTATGTTCATCCTTGGATCTCTTCTTTTACGTCGGTGGTGTAGCAGATCACAATCTACATTTGCAAAAAATAAAAGCTAATTCCAATAGCAAACTGGATCATGTCCTGTTTTATGGAGAACATATTGATGAATCGGCCTGTTCCATTTGGTGTGGCTATGTAGATTTTCCCAGCTGTAAGATTGGGCGCCACCGACATGGGCACAGTCAACATACCACGAAGCTTAGATGAAAGACGGTTTATTGATGATCTCCAATACAATGTCAGAATTTCTATTTCCTTTCATATTGCTGAGAGACATTTTTCACTGAGAATAGCAAGAGATGAAGAGAGGAATAAGTTTTCTTCAATGCCATATATATGGAGAACATGTAATAAGTACATGGCGCAATCACGCATCAAACATTCAGCTTTGCAAATACTTGGAAACATTTGTGTGTTTGGGCAGCTTCTGGCAATATATGTCAATATTTGTTTGTCAAGAGACATGACACTACATCAAGTGTCAACAGCATCAATATATAGCCAATAAAAATGTGGTTGAATGACCAGATGGACTAACCTCGAGTAAGAGCTTTCATTGTTTAGCTTTAATCCTTATAAACAATCTACCTTAAATTTATTAATGGTAAGATAGGCACGAAAAGAGGAGGTGGACTAGAAGAGAAAAATCCCAATATCTGTCTAAAAGTCGATCGATTATACAGTTAGTCGAAGACCCCAACACTATCGGTCTTCCGTTGACAACATTGGTATATAGCCAATGAGAAGGCGATTGAATGAAGAGATGCTCACCTCAAGTACGAGCATTCAGTTTTAGATTTAATACTTATTGAAACAACATCTAATATTAATAGTGGGAAGATAGTCACCAACAAGCGAGGAGGAGTAGAAAAGGAAAAGCCCATCATCAATCCAAAAGTTTATAAGTTACATAATTAGTCCAAGACCCCATACTATCGGTCCTATGTTGACAGTCTTCGCCAAAAACACAATACAAATTGTAGTAAGCCATGTCTATAATAGCTGTGTTTCTACAACACTTATATGTTTCTACAACACTTATGTGTTGTATCAAGCCGCGCAAACACGCGGGTCGCGCTGCTAGTTCCTCAAATTTCTAAAGAGGCAATGGAGGTCCAGTGCAGGCACCACTGTTGGGAATTAATGTCTACCTTGTCTGCATTTACCTCTTAATATTGTTAGTTTGTTTCTACGCCCAAACATAGTATCTAAACGCTGGTAACAAGAAAAAAAAAAACTTTGGCCAATGGTCATCCTTGGATCTCTTCTTTTACTTCGGTAGGGTTGCAAATCACAATCTATATTTGCAACAAAAAATACATTTTCATACTATTTAGAATAAAAAGGTAATTCCAATGGCGAGTTGGATCATGTCAGTTCAATGATCTCTAGATTTCTAGTCCTTAGGATCTTACAGAGCCCATTTTATGCAGGAGATATAGATGAATATGGTCATGTAAAATATTCTCCTAAGTGAGTCGGCCTATCCCATTTGGTGTGGCTATGTATGCATTTTCCCGGATATAAAGATTGGGCGCCACACCCACATGGCCACAGTCTACCGCACAGCTTAGATGAAAGATGGTTTAATAACGAATTCCCAAACATTGTCAGAATTTCTCTCCTTACATATTGACAGAGAGTCACTTTTCTCCGAGAATAGCAAGAGATGAAGAGAGGAATAAGTTATATTCAATGCCATAAATGGAGAACATATGATAAGTATATGCCTTGAACATATTAGAAGTAAAGAAGGGAGTCTACAACGTTCAGTCAGCAGTCGTTACTTACTGTATGCCTAAACACACATCAAATATGCAGATCCAGATGATCTATTGTGCTGGTTCTTACGTGCAACCATGCATGAGAAACGTGGAAAACAACTAGCACAACTATACTAGGGAAAATACCCTGATACACCTGGCTGTAGATGCACATGATAAAGAATTATCCGGATTTTTTAGCAATTCAGAAAAAGGTCAAAAATGTTCAAAACTTTTCCATACATGCTTTAGCTACTGCCACACTTGTATAATATTTTGGCAAAGGAAAACTCCGGCAAAAAACATGAGCGAAAACAAATTTTCTAGGACAATATAGAGTGAATAGTACCTCTAATACAGTGATGATTTGTTTTCGCCAACACTACCATGCAGTCATTTCTCTGCCTATTATTTTTTGCAATTGTAAGTTTGAGAAAATTTGTTGCCAAAACAATTTCATGATTTTTCGACCATCTATGCAGTTACTATTTTTTTTTTTTAAATGGGTGCCTCCCCACCGGTTCCGTTCATTCACCTCCTACTATAGTACTACTGCTACTACATTTCCTGAGTTTTTTTATTTCCATGTTAACATCATTCTTCCCCAAAAAAATTAAAAACCCGGCCCAGTATGACCATTACTTGCAACACCAAGCTCAAATCAAAACCAAGTGTACCAGCCAAACCGCCCACTCCATTAAGTGCAATCTGAGTTTCCACAATACAAAGGCCTGGCGGCGCAAAAGCCTTTGCGTGATCATGAAATTCACGAACTGTCGCAGTTTGGCTAACACGAGCAGTTCCATAGCACCATTATTGCTCCCATCAGTACTCCGCATGGGATCCCGCTGATGTTGTGCTAGCAGAGGTTTTGTAAATCCCCTTAGCAGCAACACGGCAAATATATAACTGGCGTTGTAGTGAATATGAACCGTCTAGCATTCCTTCATTGAATTGCACTATGCTCTTGGCCACGACTTTCTCCTTGCTTGCACGCCTTTGTCAAATAGCTATATCAATAGTGGGATTAGATGGTGGTCATATGCAAGCCGTACTACATCAACAACAGAGATTTAACAATCGGGTGTTGGTTCCCCAATTAAATCATGGCAATGTGGCTCACCCCCTGACATCGTTAGCTTAGGAGAGAAGACAATTCGATGTATGATTGTAATACTAGTAAGATCCATCAACGATCGTTTAAATGCTACTAACAAGAAAACATAAGCTTTATCCTATGTTCATCCTTGGACCACCTTCTTTCATGCTGATGGTCACAATCAGTGCAAAAAATATCCATGTTACATAAAATAAAAACGTAATTGGGAAATATTCTCCTAGGTGAACCAGAGCCTGTCCCACTACTTGTTGTGGCTCAGTCTGCTCTGGCTCTGTATATATGCTCCTCCTAGTTACAATTGAAGGCGCCATGAGGGCATAGTAAACATAATACGTAGAGCTTAGATATAACGGCTTGATAGTGAAATCCATTGTAATATCATAACTTTTATTTGTGTTGTCCAGATTACGTCGTTAAACCAGCTGTAATGTGCCCATTTACGGACTTGTATTCAAGGAAGTGAGGTTTCTTCAGTGGCATAAATGGAAAACATATAATAAGTATATGCCGCTAAACATATCAAGCATTCAGCTGCGAAGTGAAGAAGGGTCATGCAAAGACTAGAGTCTTCAACATACATTCAGTACTAGTTGCTGTATACCTGAACACACAAATATTCAGTTGCAGATCATCTCATCTCAATGCAAACAGGGGAGACATGAAAAATACCTCTGCCACTGATAGACACAATCATACTATACAATCAGAAATTTTGTGCACTACTGAAAATACGGCGGAAAATATAAAAATCTGAATAGAATTTACAGCAGAAAATCATACACATATTTCAAATACCAGGAAAGCAAGAAAAAAATGAGAAGCATATAGAAATCAGACAACCTATATATGTAGCAAGTATCAGATAAATACTTCACAATTTCATAGATGAAATGAGTCCAAAAAATGACTTCAAATTAAGCACATATACAGCAAACAGGATACAGAAGTTTCAGTTACAACGATAACCACATCAACGATGTAGAAAGTATATACCGCTATAAAACCCGTCAAACAATCAGCTGAGAAGTGAACTAGGGTCATCTATAAAGACTAGAGTCTTCAACATACAATCAGTACTAGTTGATATCTACACCTGAACAGACATCAAATATTCAGTTGCAGATCATCTCCCTAAATATTTTGTTCATACTAATGCAAACAGGGGAAACTTGAAAAACACCTCTGCGCCGCAGACTGCCACTACTGAAAATACGGCGGAAAACATCAAGATCTGAAGTCGAATTTACACTAGAAATTCATACACATAATTTAAACAAGACATATAGCTGGTAGCAGTATAAATAGTTCACAATTTCATATAGATCGATGAAATGAGTTCCAAAACAGCCTCTGGATATGGATTTTTCAGTTTCCCATAATATAAGAACCACATCGACGACCAGCGGTAGGGCTGGACATGAGCCGAGCCGAGCCGAGTTCAAACCGAGCCTGCCTTTGGCTCGCCTAAAGCGAGCCGAGCTCGGCTCGGCTCGTTCGGTGAACGAGCCTGTTTCTGGAGGCTCAGCTCGTTTTGCCCCTGGCTCGGTCCAGCCCGAGCAGCTCATGTGGCACATGCCTGGGCAGTGAGTGCTTGCGTGTGTCGGGGTGGCAGACGCTTGGCTAGCGACGAACGGCGGTGGCCGACACGGTGATGAAAGGGTTCAGTGGCGGACACTTGGCTAGCGACGTAGCCGACGTCGGTGCCGAGAGCGCCGTCCAGTGTCGGGCGCGGCGAGGACGATGACCGCACATGACATAGCGAGGACGACGATGGCTACACTCTACACAATCAAGCAGAAGCATTCAGCCATCCATCCATCCATCGCGTGCGTACGCACTCGCAGCCGTGCAGCCGGGAGCATGTATGTCGTATGCCGTCCATGCGCCCGTGCAGGGGAGCGCGTGAGTGCCGAGCGTTTGCGCGCCCAGGTACTGCTAGGGACGAGAAGAAAGAAAGAGTACCTGCTCGTCACGCTGGGCAAGAAACCAGGGGAGGCGCGTCCGCCGGCGTTCTGTGTGGTGAGGAAAGGCTGCGTCGCCATCGGTCCAGTTTTTGCGGCACGGCGAGGTGAGGGATGAGGCGGCGCCAAACAGAGGAAGGGAGGGGCTCGTGACCTAACGCGAGGATGGCCGATGGGAACTGGGCTGGGCCTCGAGCGAGTCACCGAGCTGGACCGGGCGAAACTCGGCTCGGCTCGGTTGGGAATCAGGCCTTTTTTCACAACTGGGCTCGCTCGTTTATTTTATCGGGCCGAGCTGCAACGGGCCGAGCTGGAGCGAGCTTCGGGCCAAGCCGAAAAGCTCGCTCGGACGTCCAGTCCTAACCAGCGGTGAATCCAGCCTCATAAATATGTGGGGTCATCGTTAATTTTCTGAATTTTTTCTTCACAATGAACAGTAATTGTACAGTATTTTTAAGCTATTTTGCTGAAAAGCTGTGGGGTCGGCCGACCCCACAGCTAACACATAGCCCCGCCACTGTCGACGAGTACAACAACAAAGAAACACTGACAAGGAGCAAACACAAACAACAAAGACTCTAATTAAACTGATCAAAATCTGTATGATTCCTGGAACTCAACCTGCTGGGTAATTAATAGTGGTACCGAATGCACGGCGAGGTGTAAGGGGGGTGACCATGGCAGGCAGCGCTGGATCTAAAATTCTGTACACTACTGCCTGCCGACAGAAGCAATCATAGAATACAATTGGAAATTCTGTACACTACTGAAGATACTATTTCAGCACCTCAATGGATCTCAAATTCTCAAGTTGAATTTACGCCATTTAATCTTAAACATAATTGAAGTACTATAGGAGGCAGAAAAATGAGAGGCATATTTAGAAATAAAACAAATATGTATAGGCAGGTAGCGGTATAATGAGATCACAGTTTCATACATGAAATGAGTTGAAAAACAGTCTTCAAAGCAAGTACAAACCACAAGCTGGACATGGAACTTTCAGTTTCCCATCTAACCTTATTACAACAACAACTACTACTGCTGCTACTACTATTTCAATTCCTGAGTTTTTATTATTTCCATGTTAACATCACTCTTTCAAAAAAAAAAACCCAACAGTACGGCCACTGCTTGCAACACCAAAGCTGGAACCAAAAGCAAGTGTACCAGCTGGCAAACCCTACGCTCGGTTCTGTGCGATCTGAATTTCCAAAATACAACGGGTCAACGGCGCAGAAGCTTTTGCGAGATCGCAAAGTTCCTGAACTGTCACAGTGTCACTGATACCATAACAGTTCTAGCATAGCATCCTCTTGTATTCAAGGAAGTGAGGTTTCTTCAGTGGCACAAATGGAAAACATTCCTGACAAGTGAAGAAGGATTATCTATAAAGAG
>NC_041388.1:12027236-12033057 GCF_002162155.2 Triticum dicoccoides
CGCCGAAAATCGCCGGTTCGGACCTTTTTTCCGCCCGGCGGTCACAGGCCGAACCCGGCGCGCTGGGGAGCAGTTGGGGGCTCTGGCGCTAGGGAAAAGCACGCCTGGCCCACACCGACAGCGAAAAAGTCAAGGTTTTCTTCCCCCGACTCGCCTCGCACCCCCCGCGCCCTCGGCCACCACTAGCTATATCCTGGCGATGGCCGCCGCCCTACTCCGCTAAATAGCCATTCCCCGCCGGAAAATAGCAGCGCTTCGCCGCGGCAGCCCCTCCCACAGCAGCTGGGCGTTTTCGGCCGCCGTTTTCGGCCGCGGAGGCGTGGTTTAACGGCGGGTACACGCCCACTGGGCGCAAGGTGTTCTGCGTTTTGCCTGCCTCGGCGATGGACTCAGATGAGGAGGAAGAGCTCGCCGCGCTGCTGGAGGAGGAAGCCGCGGCCGACGTCAAGGAAGAAGAGCATCTCATGGTGCTCGCCGCCCTCGGCCAGCTTCTGGCGAGCAATGAAAAGCCGTGGCGAGGTGGCTCGGCGCCGGGGCGGATGAAAGCAAAGAACCGGCATCGTCTCCAAGGCTACTGCATGCTCTACTCCGACTACTTCGCCGATGCTCCACTTCATGGCGAGAGAACATTTCGACGCCGTTATCGGATGAGCCGAAAGCTCTTCCTCAGGATTGTGAATTCCATCCGGGAGTTCGACAACTACTTCAAGTGCAAGATGGATTGCACTGGCGCTCTTGGATTCACCTCCATCCAGAAGTGCACGACAGCAATGAGGATGCTTGCATATGGAGCTCCCAGTGATTCACTCGACGACTATGGGCGCATGGCCGAGTCCACCAACATAGAGTGTTTCTACAAGTTCTGTCGGGCAGTGGTGGCAGTGTTTGGGCCACAATACTTGAGAACACCCAATGCGGAAGACACTGCTCGGATCCTAGCCCAGAATGCAGCAAGAGGATTTCCTGGGATGCTTGGAAGCATCGACTGCATTCATTGGAAATGGAAGAATTGCCCATTTGGTTGGCAGGGGATGTACAAAGGTGCCAAAGGCGGTTGCAGTGTGGTGCTTGAGGCGGTAGCCACACAGGACCTTTGGATTTGGCACTCCTTCTTTGGTATGCCGGGAACTCACAATGACATCAACGTGTTGCAGTGCTCTCCTGTTTTTGCCAAGCTCGTTGAGGGCCATTCTCCTCCGGTGAACTTCGAGATCAATGGGCACCAATACAACAAAGGGTACTACCTAGCAGATGGCATCTATCCGAGATGGTCGACATTTGTGAAGACGATCTCAAACCCTGCGGCAGGAGGCAAGAACGCCTGGTTTGCGAAAGTTCAGGAGGCTTGCAGGAAGGATGTCGAGTGGGCATTTGGTGTGCTTCAATCTCGATTCGCTGTTGTTCGGTACCCCGCTCAGACCTGGTCCAAAGATCAAATGTGGGAGATTATGACTTGCTGTGTCATCTTGCACAACATGATCATCGAGAGCGAGCAAGAAGACCCAGTGTTTGGCACTGAACCATACTACAGGCAGGGTCCTCTAGCCGAAGTTGATCACCAGCTACCGGCAACTTGGACTGCCTATCTCAGTATGCGTCAGGAGATCCGAGACCCACAGGTGCATCATCAACTGCAGAAAGATCTGATTGAGCACCTATGGAGGCTCAAGAGGGACGCCGTGTGATGAAATACGAGTTTTTATTTGTTGAACTATATAATTTGTATTGAACTATTTGTTGTTGTAATATTTTGTTGAAGTATTTGATTTTTCTATGATGAAATATGTGATAAGAAATAATTGTGTTGATAATTGAACGCCGAGACACGGTGAAACCATGCCGAATATGAGCCTATTCTCACCCATATGGGCCCTTTATTCGCCGAAATTGGGCTGCAAAGTGGGCCAATTTCAGCGCCTGGGGGCGAGGACTGGGCGCAAAACCGCCCCCAGCGCCGATTGTATCGCCGGCTCGGCCCCAGGGGGCGATTTTTATGCGTCCTGGGGGGGCCAACGGCTGGAGATGCCCTAAAGTCTTCAACATATCAGTAGTTCAGTACTAGTTGATCCCTACACCTGAACACACATGAAATATTCAGTTGCAGTCTTACAGATCTCTGTAAAACAGGGGAGACCCTCTCTGCCACTGACTGATGCACTCATACGATACAATCAGAAATTTAGTGCCCTGCTTGAAATACTGCGGAAAATACCACAGCAGAAAATCATACAGATAATTGAAACAACATAGATAGGTAGCTGGTAGCCCAGTAGCAGTCTAAATAGTTGACAATTTCATATAGATGAAATGAGTTTGAAAACAGCCTGCAAATTAACTGACAAAAACAACAAATACAACAAATACAGACCAGGAGCACACAACAAACTGGATATGCAGTTTCCCATAGAACCACAACAAAGAAACACTGACAAGAGCAAACACAAACAACAGACACGTACTCTAATAAACTGATCGAAATCTCAATGGTGCCTCAAACTGAACCTGGTGCTGGGTAGCTGGTTTAATTAATGGTGGTACCAAATGCACGACGAGGTGTCTGAGGGTGGCGCCGATGGCAGGCAGCGCTGGATCTCACCGGGGATTGAGTAACCCCACCCGCCCGCATCAGCACAAGGATACTGGTTCTGCTGGTGCGGACCACCAGGGTAGACGTCGTCGAGGAAGTAGATGTAGCCCGGGTTGCCGGCGTGTCCGGTGTCAAAGGCCTTGGAGCAGGCCCGGCCGACGAAGAGCAGCTGCCGGGTCATCTTGTAGACGCGCCAGGAAGCCGGCCGGCCCTCCTGTGCCTTCTGTAGCCTGAAGACTTGGAACCGGGACGTGCGGCCTGTCGCCGGCGAGATGAATCTCCTCACCATCAGCAGATCGGCGCCAGAGGCGGATGGCAGGAGGTAGCGGGACACGATCTCGCCGTGTGCCATGTCCGTCCGGGGAGCACCGATCCCGTAGGCAAGATGTAGAATGGTTTGCCTAGATGTCGAAAGTTCGGCCTTGTAGCAGAAGAGGTCGTCATCCGAGTCGACGGCCCAGAACCATCCGTCGTGGTAAGTCAGGTCTTGGGCGTTCGGCCGGGCCGTCATCTTTGCCGGCAGCGACGTCCAGCACTCCATGCCCGGCCGGCAGAAGGCCATGGTTGTCCTGGTGGACGTTATGGCAGCGACCACGCAGGCACCAGAAGACGGGGCGGCAGAGATGGCGGCTGCGCGGATCATCATGGGGCACCTGATGTCGCCGGAGTTGATGGGGATGCAGACGCGATCCGGGAGGGCGACGCGCTCGCCCGTGCCGAGGTTGAGCAGGGCGTGGCCGCGCCCGTGCGGGGTTGCGACCACGAACCAGCCGCCTGGAGCCGAGCCGCAGAAACGCTCTGCGCGGCCCTCGGTGGAGAGGGACGGGCGCGGATCGGGGAAGCGACCGAAGATCCGGTAGCTCTCCGTCAGGGTGGTGGACGGTCTGACGAGGCATGGCAGCGGGGACGGGTTCTGGAGCGCGACCAGGCGCCCGTGTTTGTTGACGGCCGACGCCCTCACGCGGTCGGCGATGCACGTTAGCAGGAGGATGATACGGCGGAGAAGGTCTTCATGGAGGCTGGACCATGGTCGCGGCGCCGCCATGGCAGGACCGCGATTCAAAAGGGTAGGATGTTTGGACAATTGGACTGGAAACGAGGCGGGTGAGAGTGAAGGGGATCGATCCCTAGCTTCGGTTTTAAGGTTACGCCTGCGAGTCTGCGCTAACCCAAGTGAGAACTGTGCCCTAGCAGTTTTGTCCCTGGAAATCCTTTTAATTGTACACAAGTTTTTTCTGTGCCTATTTTCCAATGCTCGAGCCAGAAGCGCGCCGCAAAAATTTATTTCGGTCATTTAGGGGTAGGCCCCAAGCTAGGCCTAGTTCTCTTTTTGCGTGACCACATACATCTTCCTTATGCCCTTGATATACAGATTTTCACCACTACAAACTCCGTGTTGTAATTTCTACTTATTCTAGGAAAAAATTTCTGGCAAATTTGAAGGCACTGAAACTAGAGAAGAACACTGGAAATACTCCACTATAGATCCTGGTGAGTTAAAATTTCATCATATTATGTTTTCTATCAACTCCTAACCTCACATGACGCAACACACAATTATTGTTGATGGACATTTAAAGCTGCAACACCTAGCTAGTAGATTTGGTGTTCGATCATGAAAGCATCAAAATTAATCAGAACAAAGGTGGAGATATGGAGGAACATAAGCTTACATGTTTGCTTGGTATGTTTCTTTTTAGAGAATTTGGTCCACCATTTTAATAGCATGGGACGGGAGGGGGAAAATTAGAAAATAAATGTTTTGGATGGAACATCTTGACCCTCATCATAACGTATGTGGTAAATCGCTAATCAAATGCACTAAGAAAACAAGGCAATAGTTAACGTAGGGTCCTGCCCTATGCTTTCCCTGGCAACTCATGTTTTGTCTGGTGACGACTTATTTTTGGCGGTGGTTTGATGATCTTTTGCCACATGTTTCCCTCGCCCCTTACTCCAAGTACATCTTCGCAACTCCCACCCACCCCGCTTCGACTCAAGGTTCAAGGTCATTTTTCCGAGTCACCCTGAACAACCTAATTCCCTTAAAACTCTAGAATATGTTTTCATATAGAGCCCTTCCACTCCATAAGCATTTCATGTTTCCATGGACGGCGTGTAGTCATACCCCACACATCCCTAGTCGTCCCGGTCTCCGTGTTTGTCCCAGATCGGTTTGTGATAGAGGGCATTGAGAAGATGTTGAACAAGATGGCCTTGTCAGTGGCTAAGAATAAGCATATTGATGCCGGGAGGACGGGCACAGTTGTGCGGCTGGAGAATGGCACGCAAATGTTGGGAAAGTTAATGTCTGATAAGTCAGTGTTAGTGGTAATCATGGCGTACACCTTGGAAAAAGAGTTAATTGCAAAAAACCACCACATTTGGGGCAAGGTTTGCAGAAAACCACCTAGTCCCTAATTTTGTGCAAAAATCACCGCGTTTCTGGTAAACTTTTTGCAAAATGCACTATCACGTGATTAGCCCACTTAATCATTTTCTGATAGGTGGGACCAGACTCTAAGGAGCTGACTTGGCAAAAAATTGCACACACACCCCTAAATCTAAAAAACAAAAGCAATCAGATCCATGTGCACAACCGCAAGGAGCGAATTGACCGAGCACGCCGGGATGCCGCGCCCCGGCGCTGTCACACGCGGGAGGAGTGACCTGACTTTGACTTACCGAGCCCGCCGGGATGCTGCGCCCTTGCCGGAGCTATCACGCGCAGGAGGAGGGAGGCCGCTTCGCCGGGTGCTCAAGTGAGGGAGGTCGTCCCTTACTGCGCTCGTGGGCGGGGATGGAGGATGGAAGGAGGGACGGCTGAGGTTGGGATGCCGGCCACTGGCGCCGACCGCGATCACGCGCTGTTGTGACCTGCTCCTCTCCACTGATGGGCGGGCGGCGCCATGGCCACGGGTGCCCGGCACCACTAGTATAAAAGGGGGCTTTGGTCCAGGCCGGGTAAGCCCATTACTCCCGGTTCAGTCCAGAACTGGGACCAATGGGTGCATTTATCCCGGGTCGTGCGGCTAAGGCATTAGTCCCGGTTCACCTGGGCCCTTTAGTCCCGGTTCGTGCCACGAACCGGGACTAAAGGGTGCGATGCCCATTAGTCCCGGTTGGTGGCACCAACCGGTACTAAAGGTTAGACCTTTAGTCCCAGTTGGTGCCACCAACCGGGACTAATGGGCTTTGAGGCATTAGTACCGGTTCATGGCACGAACCGGTACT